>NC_072053.1:68942323-69099963 GCF_027791375.1 Indicator indicator | reverse complement strand
AATAAGAACCCTCCCCAGCCCCCATTCCCGCCACCCCCCATTGCCCAATCCCCGCCCGCCCTCCCCCCCTGAAGGTCTCATCTCGCCTTTTGTACCCATCCCACCCACTATTACCCCAGACCATACAAACCACCCCCAACCCCCATACCCCAAAGAAAAAAAAGAAGATAAATACAAAATAAAAAAAAAAAAAAAAAAAAAACTTAAAAAAAATAAAAAAAAAAAAAAAAAAAGAAAAAAACAACATAAAAAAAAATAAAAAAAAAAAAAAATCAAAAATCAAAAAAGAAAAAAAAAAAATAAAATAAAAAATAGAAATACACAATACACCCATACCAACAAAAAAACACCCCTCCCCGCCCCCCAAATATAAATAATAAAACCTCCCCCCCCCCGCCTCCCTCCACCCACCCCTAACTAAAAAACAAAAAAAAAACTTACCTATTGTTTGTAATTTTCCCCCTTTCTTTGAGAAAATGAAATTAAAACCCAATAAAAAGAATTTATGTAGTAATAATAATATTATTCCTTTCTTAAACCCTGTAGTTATCCCATGTATTATCCCTTTTTTCCCCCTTTTTTCTTTTATTAAAAAAACATAAAGCAAAAAGAAAACCATTCTTTTTTTATTTTTGCCTTTTTTTTCCATTTTTTTTTATTTAGCCACCAACACCTACCATATAAAAAGTACCTATTATATGTTTATCCCCTTCCCTTTACAAAAAAGAACCCCAAAGAAAAAAACAAAAAAAAAAAAAAAACCCTGCCCCTAATTATTTTTTTAATGTATTTTGAAACAAAATTGTTTTTTTTGTTTTTGGTTTTTTTTTTTTTTTTTTTTTTATTTTTCACAAAAAAGAAGGAAAAAAAAGGACACCCCCCTTTTCTTTTTGTTTTCTCATTTTTTGTTGCCTTTTTTCCCAAAAAACCAAAACGACAGATAACCCCTATGTTCGTTTTTTTTTTTCTTATTTTTTTTCGGGGGGGGGGGCGTAAAAAAAAAAAAACCCCTTTTTTTTTGTTTGTTTTTTTCCCCCAAAAAAAACACCTTCCCTTAGTTTTTTTTTATTTATTCCATTTTTTTTTTATATTTGCCCCCCCCCCTTTATTCCCCCCTTCTTTTCTACAATAAACCCTTTTTTTTTTTTTCTTTCCCCTTTTATATTTTGGTTTTGGTTGAGTAGAAACCAACCCTACCCAAGCCCATCCCAACCCAACAACCCTACGTCCCACCAAACCTTCCCTGTCCCAAAACCTATCCCTTCCCTACCCTTCCCTACCCGCTACCCTTCCCTTCCCTTACCCTTCCCTTCCCTATCATCCTTGCCCCATCCTTCCCTTTCCCCAACCCTTCCCTTCCCATTACCCTTCCCTTCCCTCCCTTCCCTTCCCTTCCTTTTCCCTTCCCTTCCCATCCCTTCCCTCCCTTCCCTTCCCTTCCCCCAAACCTTCCCTTCCCAAACTTCCCTTGCCCCTTCCCAAACCAACCCCTTCCCTTTCCCTTCCCAAACCTTCCCTTATCCCTTCCCAAACCTTCCCTTTCCCTTCCCAAACCTTCCTTCCCTTCCCAAACCTTCCCTTCCCAAACCTTATCCCGCCCTTCCCTTCCCAAAAAAAACCCAAAGAAAACCCCAAAAAACAAAAAAAAACAAAAAAAAAAAAAACAATAAAAACAAAACACCAAAAATACACCCCCCGCCAAACCATACCCAAAAAAAAAAATAAACCTCGACCCATACCCCAACCAACCCTACCCTTAAAACAACATAAAATACATCTTTACCCAACCCTACATAAGTCGCCCTTTATTCCCTCTCTAGAAAAATAAATTTCGTATCCCTACCCATACTCCTATCTTTGCCCAATCCCCCCTCCCCTGCCCCCTTCCCACAACCTACATCCCCCAAAAAAAAAACCTTTCTTCAATTTATTTATAACCTAACAAGAAACCCAAAATAACCCCCCCCCCCCCCCCCTTATATATTTCCCTTCCCACAACCTTCCCAAACCTTTTCCCTTCCCCTTACCCCTATACCCATAATTTCAAATCCTTATAACCCATTTCCCCTTTTTCTCACCCAAAACCCCCCAATACGCACCCACCCTAGACCCCCCCAACCTTACCCTATCCCACACACCACACCTTCCCTATACCCATCCCTACCCACAAAAATAAAAACCCCCTAACAAACCTTCCCACACCCCATCCCCTCCCCTCTCCCCCAATTCCCAACCTTCCCACACCAACACCAACCCCCCCCCCACAAACAAAAACCCAATTAAAAAACAACCAAAAAAGCACCTTCCCTTCCCAAACCTCACAACAAAAACGCAAAACCCAAACACCACCTACCCTCGAATTCGATCTCATCCCCTTCCCGAAACACCCACATCCCAACCAAACTGCCCGCATAAAAAAACAAAAAAAAAAACAAAACCACCCCCAACAAAAACAACAAAGACCCTACCCAACACCTTATACCCTATTCTCCCAACTCCCCAAACAACACCTTCCCTTCCATCCGTTTCTTTTTTCAACCCCTTATCCTCTCCACTTTTTCCCTTCCCTTCCCTTCCCCTTCCCAAAACCTACCCTTCCCTAAATTCCCATTTCCCTTCCCTTTTCATTCCCCTTTCCCATTTTGCCCTTCCCATCCCTTCCCTTCCACCCTTCCCATCGTCCTCCATCTACTTTACCCATCCCAACCAAAAGACACCAAAAAAAACTCACAACAAAACCACCCCCACCTACCCCAAGCCTTAACCTCAAAACACCTCCCCGCCGCCTCCCAAAAACCCCCACTCGAACCCGTACCCTACCTCTCTAACCTGTACTTACCATTACCACTACCCCCCCCAGCGCACCCCAACCACCAAACCTTCTTCCTTATCCACGTCTAGCCCTAACCATTCCTATTTGTTGATGTTACATACCTCCAGCTTCTTACCTACCTCTCAACCTACCATTATTTCACCTTCTCCTCCCTCCTTTAATATTATCTTTGCTCTACCTCTTCCTACTACCTTATCCTTAAAACCAACCCTACCATGTAATCTTCTCTACCAAAACCTGATTTGCCCTCAACCTACCTTAGTGCCATCTTTCTTTCCACTTCCAATTTATAACCTACCTATATACCGTGCATACCACCCACCAATTCACCCTTTTTACCTTCTTACTTCTCATCCTTGAGTTTCTCCCTTCACTGGACTACTCCCCATCTTTTCCTTTTCCCTGATTTTATACCCCTTTTTATTTATATTCCTTATTGATAATCTCAAAACCCAATTCCCCCTCCATACACCTTTCAACCCCCTATCCCCTTTTACACTTATTTTATTTCCTTTTCCCTTCTGCTTTACTTTTTTTTATCTCCCTCCCTAATACTTTTTCCCTTATTTTCTTTTCCCCTTTTTTCCCTTCCCTCTGCCTCCCCCCAACCGCGCTTCTCCCCCCATTAGTCCTCCCTTCCTCCCTATCCCTACCGGCCCCTCCCTGAAACACACCCACCCCCCCACCCAATGTAGCTTCCCATCCCAGTTTCCTCCCTCTCCCTATTTATTTCCCCTTCCCTCCCTCGTCCCGGTAATCGGACAGTCGAAGAAGATTGTTACCCTTCCCGCCCTCCCATTCTACGATCCCCCCCTTCTCTCTTCCTCCGCCCTCCTCCCCCCATCCCATCCCTTTGCCCTTTACTTTCCCTGTTTCCCTTCCCCTATTCCCTTCCTTCCCTTCCTCTTTCTTCCCCCCTACCCCTTCCTTTTTTTTCTTTCCCTTCCCTTCCTGCGTTCCCTCTCCTTATTTCCTTCTCTTTTCTCTTTCCCCCCTTCCTTCTCCTACCTCCCCCTTTCCCTTCCTTCCTAGCCCCCCCTTGTCTTCCCTTTCCTTATCCTCCTCTTCCTTCTCCTTCCTTTTTCCCCCCCTTTCCTTCCTTTCCCCCTTTTCTTTCCCCCCTCCTTTCCTTCCCTACTTTCTGGTCCCTTCCCCCTTCCCTTCCCTCCCCCTTTCTCCTATTTCTTATTTCTTTCCCCTTTTCTTTTTCTTTCCCCTTTTCCTTTCCTTTCTTTTCCTTTCCTTTTCTTCCCTCTTTTCCTCTTTCTTTCTTTTTTTTCTTTCCTTTTTTTTCCCTTTCTTTTTCTTTCCTTTTCTTTCCTTTCCTTTTTTCTTTCCTTTCCTTTTTTTCTTTTTCTTTTCCTTTCCTTTCTCCTTTTTTCTTTTTCCTTTTCTTTTCCTTTTCCCTTTTTTTTTTTTCTTCTTCCTTTTTCCTTTCCTTTTCCTTTCTTTTCTTTCCCTTTCTTTCTTTCTTTTTTTTCTTTTTCTTTTCCTTTTTTCCTCTTTCTTTCTTTTCCCTTTTCCTTTTTTTCTTTCCCTTTTTTTTCTTCTTCTTTCCTTTCTTCCTTTTTTTTCTTTTCCTCCCTTCTTTCTTTTTCTTTTCTCTTTCCTTTTCCCTTTCTTTTCTTCTTTTTTTCTTTTCCTTTCTTCCTTTTTTTTCCCTTTTTTTCCCTTTCTTTCCCTTTCTTTTTCCCTTTTTCTTTTTTTTCTTCCTTTTTCTTCTCCCTTTCCCTCTTTCCCTTCCCCTTTTTCCTTTCTCCTTTCTTCTTCCCTCTTCCTTTCTCTTTCTCCTCTCCTTCTTTCCCCCTTTCTTTTCCTTTCCCCCTTCTTCTCTTATTTCCTCTTTTTCCTTTTCTTTTTCCCTTTCTCCTCTTTCCCTTCTTTCCCCCCTCCCCTTTCCTCTCCCTTCCCCTTCTTCCTATTCTTTTCCACCTTCTTCCCTTTTCCTTTCTCCTTCCTTTTTTTCCCTTTCCCTTTCTTCCTTTCTTTCTCTCCCCCTCTTCTTCCCCTTTCTTTTCCTCTTCCTCCCCCCTTCTTTCCTTTCTTTCTTCTTTTTCTTTTTTGCTTTCTCTTTCTTTTCCTTTCCTTCCCTCTTTTCCCTCTTTCCCCTTTTCCTTTCTTCCCTTTTCCTCTTCTTTCCCTTTTCCTTTCTTTTCCCCCTTCCTTTCCCTTCTCCTTTCCTTTTTCCTTTTCTTTCTTTTTCTTTTTCTTTTCCTCCCTTTCCCTCTCCCTTTTCTTTTTCCCTTTCCCTTTCTTTTTCTCTTCTCCTTCCCTTTCCTTTCCCTCTTTCTTTCTTCTTTTCCTTTCTCCTCCTTTCTCTTTTCCGCCCTCCCCCCTTCTCTTTTTCCTTCTTCCTCCCTTTCTTTCCTCTTTTTTCCTTCTTCCTTTCTTCCCCTTTCTTTTCTTTTTTTCTCTTTCTTTTCCCCCTTCTTTTCTTTTTCTTCCCCCTTCCTCTTTTCCCTTTTTCTTTTTTTTTCTCCTCTTTCCCTTTTCCTTCCTTTTCTCTTCTCCTTTTCCTTTTTCTTTCTTTCTTTCCTCTTCCTTCTTTTCTTTCTCTCCTTCCTTTCCTTTCTTCCCCTTTCCTCCCTTTTCCTTTCTTTTCCTTCCCTTCTTTCCTCTTCTTTTTCTCCCTTTTCCTTTCCCTTCTTCTTTCCTTTCCTTTTCCTTTCCTTTCCTTTTCTTTTCCTTTCCTTTCCTTTCCTTTCTTTCTTTCCCCTTTCCTTCTTTCCTTTTCCTTCTCCTTTTCCTTCCTTCCTTCCTTTCTTCTTCCCCTTCCTCTTTCCCTTTCCCTTCCTTTTCCTCCTTCCTTTCCTTTCCTCTTTCCTTTCCCTTTCCTTTCCTTCCCTTTCTTTTCTTCCTCTCCTTTCCCCTTTCCCCTTTCCTCTTCCTTTCTTCCTTCTTCTTTCCCTTGTCTCTTTCCTTTTCCTTCCCTTTTCCTTTCCTTTTTCTCCTTCCCTTTCCCTTTCCCTTCCTTCCTTTCCCTTCCTTTTCCTTCCCTTCCCTTTCCTTTCCTCTCTCCTTTCCCTCTTTCCCTTTCCTTCCCTTCCCTTCCCTTCCTTTCTTCCCTTTCCTTTTCCCTTTCCTTTCCCTTCCCTTTCCTTTCCTTTCCCCCTTTTCCTTCCCTTTCCCCTTCCCTTCCCCTTCCTTTTCCTCCTTTCCTTTCCCCTTCCCTTTCCTTTCCCCTTTCCCTCCCTTCCCTTCCCTTCCCTTCCCTTCCCTTCCCTTCCCTTCCCTTCCCTTCCCTTCCCTTCCCTTCCCTTCCCTTCCCTTCCCTTCCCTTCCCTTCCCTTCCCTTCCCTTCCCTTCCCTTCCCTTCCCTTCCCTTCCCTTCCCTTCCCCCTTCCCTTCCCTTCCCTTCCCACCTTCCCTTCCCTTCCCTTCCCTTCCCAACCTTCCCTTCCCTTCCCTTCCCTTCCCTTCCCTTCCCTTCCCTTCCCTTCCCTTCCCTTCCCTTCCCTTCCCTTCCCTTCCCTTCCCTTCCCTTCCCTTCCCTTCCCTTCCCTTCCCTTCCCTTCCCTTCCCTTCCCTTCCCTTCCCACCTTCCCTTCCCTTCCCTTCCCTTCCCTTCCCTTCCCTTCCCTTCCCTTCCCTTCCCTTCCCTTCCCTTCCCTTCCCTTCCCTTCCCAAACCTTCCCTTCCCTTCCCTTCCCAACCTTCCCTTCCCAAACCTTCCCTTCCTTCCCTTCCCATACCTTCCCTTCCCTTCCCTTCCCTTCCCTTCCCTTCCCTTCCCTTCCCTTCCCTTCCCTTCCCTTCCCTTCCCTTCCCTTCCCTTCCCCTTCCCTTCCCTTCCCTTCCCTTCCCTTCCCAACCTTCCCTTCCCTTCCCTTCCCTTCCCTTCCCTTCCCTTCCCTTCCCTTCCCTTCCCTTCCCTTCCCTTCCCTTCCCTTCCCTTCCCTTCCCTTCCCTTCCCTTCCCTTCCCTTCCCTTCCCTTCCCTTCCCTTCCCTTCCCTTCCCTTCCCTTCCCTTCCCTTCCCAACCTTCCCTTCCCTTCCCTTCCCTTCCCTTCCCTTCCCTTCCCTTCCCTTCCCTTCCCTTCCCTTCCCTTCCCTTCCCTTCCCAAACCTTCCCTTCCCTTCCCTTCCCAACCTTCCCTTCCCAACCTTCCCTTCCCTTCCCTTCCCTTCCCAACCTTCCCTTCCCTTCCCTTCCCAACCTTCCCTTCCCTTCCCTTCCCTTCCCTTCCCTTCCCTTCCCTTCCCTTCCCTTCCCTTCCCTTCCCTTCCCTTCCCTTCCCTTCCCTTCCCTTCCCTTCCCCCTTCCCTTCCCTTCCCTTCCCTTCCCTTCCCTTCCCTTCCCTTCCCTTCCCTTCCCTTCCCTTCCCTTCCCTTCCCTTCCCTCCCCTTCCCTTCCCTTCCCTTCCCTTCCCTTCCCTTCCCTTCCCTTCCCTTCCCCTTCCCTTCCCTTCCCTTCCCTTCCCTTCCCCTTCCCTTCCCTTCCCTTCCCTTCCCTTCCCTTCCCTTCCCTTCCCTTCCCTTCCCTTCCCCTTCCCTTCCCTTCCCTTCCCTTCCCTTCCCTTCCCTTCCCAACCTTCCCTTCCCTTCCCAACCTTCCCTTCCCTTCCCTTCCCTTCCCTTCCCTTCCCTTCCCTTCCCTTCCCTTCCCTTCCCTTCCCTTCCCAACCTTCCCTTCCCTTCCCTTCCCTTCCCCCTTCCCTTCCCTTCCCTTCCCTTCCCTTCCCTTCCCTTCCCTTCCCTTCCCTTCCCTTCCCTTCCCTTCCCTTCCCTTCCCTTCCCTTCCCTTCCCTTCCCTTCCCTTCCCTTCCCAACCTTCCCTTCCCTTCCCTTCCCTTCCCTTCCCTTCCCTTCCCTTCCCTTCCCTTCCCTTCCCTTCCCTTCCCCTTCCCTCCCTTCCCTTCCCTTCCCTTCCCTTCCCTTCCCTTCCCTTCCCTTCCCTTCCCTTCCCTTCCCTTCCCTTCCCTTCCCTTCCCTTCCCTTCCCTTCCCTTCCCTTCCCTTCCCTTCCCTTCCCTTCCCTTCCCTTCCCTTCCCTTCCCTTCCCTTCCCTTCCCTTCCCTTCCCCTTCCCTTCCCTTCCCAACCTTCCCTTCCCTTCCCTTCCCTTCCCTTCCCTTCCCTTCCCTTCCCTTCCCTTCCCTTCCCTTCCCTTCCCTTCCCTTCCCTTCCCTTCCCTTCCCTTCCCTTCCCTTCCACCTTCCCTTCCTTCCCTTCCCTTCCCTTCCCTTCCCTTCCCTTCCCTTCCCTTCCCTTCCCTTCCCTTCCCTTCCCTTCCCTTCCCTTCCCTTCCCTTCCCTTCCCTTCCCTTCCCTTCCCTTCCCTTCCCTTCCCTTCCCAACCTTCCCTTCCCCCTTCCCTTCCCTTCCCCCTTCCCTTCCCTTCCCTTCCCAACCTTCCCTTCCCTTCCCAACCTTCCCTTCCCTTCCCATCCTTCCCTTCCCTTCCCTTCCCATACCTTCCCTTCCCTTCCCTTCCCTTCCCACCTTCCCTTCCCTTCCCAACCTTCCCTTCCCTTCCCCTTCCCTTCCCAACCTTCCCCTTCCCAACCTTCCCTTCCCAAACCTTCCCCCTTCCCAACCTTCCCTTCCCAACCTTCCCTTCCCTTCCCAACCTTCCCTTCCCTTCCCAACCTTCCCTTCCCTTCCCTTCCCTTCCCAAACTTCCCTTCCCTTCCCAAACTTCCCTTCCCTTCCCTTCCCAACCTTCCCTTCCCTTCCCTTCCCTTCCCTTCCCTTCCCTTCCCTTCCCTTCCCTTCCCTTCCCTTCCCTTCCCTTCCCTTCCCTTCCCTTCCCTTCCCTTCCCTTCCCTTCCCTTCCCTTCCCTTCCCAACCTTCCCTTCCCTTCCCAACCTTCCCTTCCCTTCCCTTCCCTTCCCTTCCCTTCCCAACCTTCCCTTCCCTTCCCTTCCCTTCCCTTCCCTTCCCTTCCCTTCCCTTCCCTTCCCTTCCCTTCCCTTCCCTTCCCTTCCCCCTTCCCTTCCCTTCCCCCTTCCCTTCCCTTCCCTTCCCTTCCCTTCCCTTCCCTTCCCTTCCCTTCCCAACCTTCCCTTCCCTTCCCAACCTTCCCTTCCCAAACCTTCCCTTCCCTTCCCTTCCCTTCCCTTCCCTTCCCTTCCCCTTCCCTTCCCTTCCCTTCCCTTCCCTTCCCTTCCCTTCCCTTCCCTTCCCTTCCCTTCCCTTCCCTTCCCTTCCCTTCCCTTCCCTTCCCTTCCCTTCCCTTCCCTTCCCCTTCCCTTCCCTTCCCTTCCCTTCCCTTCCCTTCCCTTCCTTCCCTTCCCTTCCCTTCCCTTCCCTTCCCTTCCCTTCCCTTCCCTTCCCTTCCCTTCCCTTCCCTTCCCTTCCCTTCCCTTCCCTTCCCTCCCAAACCTTCCCTTCCCTTCCCTTCCCTTCCCTTCCCAAACCTTCCCTTCCCAACCTTCCCTTCCCAACCTTCCCTTCCCTTCCCAACCTTCCCTTCCCTTCCCTTCCCTTCCCTTCCCTTCCCTTCCCTTCCCTTCCCTTCCCTTCCCTTCCCTTCCCTTCCCTTCCCTTCCCTTCCCTTCCCTTCCCTTCCCTTCCCTTCCCTTCCCTTCCCTTCCCTTCCCTTCCCTTCCCAACCTTCCCAACCTTCCCTTCCCAACCTTCCCAACCTTCCCTTCCCAAACCTTCCCTTCCCAAACCTTCCCTTCCCTTCCCTTCCCTTCCCTTCCCTTCCCTTCCCTTCCCTTCCCTTCCCTTCCCTTCCCTTCCCTTCCCTTCCCTTCCCTTCCCTTCCCTTCCCTTCCCTTCCCTTCCCTTCCCTTCCCTTCCCTTCCCTTCCCTTCCCTTCCCTTCCCTTCCCTTCCCTTCCCTTCCCTTCCCTTCCCTTCCCTTCCCTTCCAAACCTTCCCTTCCTTCCCTTCCCTTCCCTTCCCTTCCCTTCCTTCCCTTCCCTTCCCTTCCCTTCCCTTCCCTTCCCTTCCCTTCCCTTCCCAAACCTTCCCTTCCCAAACCTTCCCTTCCCAACCTTCCCTTCCCTTCCCAACCTTCCCTTCCCTTCCCTTCCCAACCTTCCCTTCCCTTCCCAACCTTCCCTTCCCTTCCCAACCTTCCTTCCCTTCCCTTCCCTACCTTCCCTTCCCAACCTTCCCTTCCCAAACCTTCCCTTCCCTTCCCAAACCTTCCCTTCCCTTCCCAACCTTCCCTTCCCAACCTTCCCCCTTCCCAAGCCTTCCCTTCCCAACCTTCCCCCTTCCCAACCTTCCCTTCCCAAACCTTCCCTTCCCTTCCCTTCCCTTCCCTTCCCTTCCCTTCCCAAACCTTCCCTTCCCTTCCCTTCCCTTCCCTTCCCTTCCCTTCCCTTCCCTTCCCTTCCCTTCCCTTCCCTTCCCTTCCCTTCCCTTCCCTTCCCTTCCCTTCCCTTCCCAAACCTTCCCTTCCCAAACCTTCCCAACCTTCCCAACCCAACCTTCCCAACCTTCCCAAACCTTCCCTTCCCTTCCCAAACCTTACCTTCCCTTCCCTTCCCTTCCCTTCCCTTCCCTTCCCTTCCCTTCCCTTCCCTTCCCTTCCCTTCCCTTCCCTTCCCTTCCCTTCCCTTCCCTTCCCTTCCCTTCCCTTCCCTTCCCTTCCCTTCCCTTCCCTTCCCTTCCCTTCCCTTCCCTTCCCTTCCCTTCCCTTCCCTTCCCTACCTTCCCTTCCCTTCCCTTCCCTTCCCAAACCTTCCCTTCCCTTCCCTTCCCTTCCCTTCCCAAACCTTCCCTTCCCTTCCCAAACCTTCCCTTCCCTTCCCTTCCCTTCCCAACCTTCCCTTCCCTTCCCTTCCCAAACCTTCCCTTCCCTTCCCTTCCCTTCCCTTCCCTTCCCTTCCCTTCCCTTCCCTTCCCTTCCCTTCCCTTCCCTTCCCTTCCCTTCCCTTCCCTTCCCTTCCCCTTCCCTTCCCTTCCCTTCCCTTCCCTTCCCTTCCCTTCCCAAACCTTCCCTTCCCTTCCCTTCCCAAACCTTCCCTTCCCTTCCCTTCCCTTCCCTTCCCTTCCCTTCCCTTCCCTTCCCTTCCCTTCCCTTCCCTTCCCTTCCCCTTCCCTTCCCTTCCCTTCCCTTCCCTTCCCTTCCCTTCCCTTCCCTTCCCTTCCCTTCCCTTCCCTTCCCTTCCCTTCCCTTCCCTTCCCTTCCCTTCCCTTCCCTTCCCTTCCCTTCCCTTCCCAAACCTTCCCTTCCCAACCTTCCCAAACCTTCCCTTCCCAAACCTTCCCAAACCTTCCCAAACCTTCCCTTCCCAAACCTTCCCTTCCCAAACCTTCCCTCCCTTCCCTTCCAAACCTTCCCTTCCCAACCTTCCCTTCCCAAACCTTCCCAACCTTCCCAAACCTTCCCAACCTTCCCTTCCCAAACCTTCCCTTCCCAAACCTTCCCAAACCTTCCCTTCCTAAACCTTCCCTTCCCAAGCCTTCCCTTCCCAAACCTTCCCAAACCTTCCCAAACCTTCCCTTCCCAAACCTTCCCAAACCTTCCCTTCCTTTCCCTTCTCTTCCCAAACCTTCCCTTCCTTTCCCTTCCCTTCCCTTCCCAAACCTTCCCAAACGTTCCCAAACCTTCCCTTCCCAACCCTTCCCTTTGCAAACCTTTCCTTTGCAAACCTTCCCTTTCCAAACCTTCCCAAGCCTTCCCTTCCCAAACCTTCCCTTCCCAAACCTTCCGTTTCCAAACCTCCCTTGCCTTTCCTTCCCATTTTTTTAAATGAGGTTGGATTTTTTTTCTCATGAGATCACTTGTCATTTTTAATTTTTATTTCCTCCAAAAAAATTTCAAGCTTAACACGATGAGGCTGTTCTGTACTATGAACTAAAGCACAGTAAGTTAGCAACATCTTGGAGATGCACTTCAAAAGCTCACTCCAAATCAAAACTAAAAGCTTGTGTAGACACCTCTAATGTTTCCCCAGTGGAATATTGAAACAATCTTCTCTGATATGCAAGGTCATGTTCGAGAACATTGCTGAATTGATATTAGTCTTCTATCTTTACAGTCTTCCTTCATAGTTCATATTACCTTTTAAAAAATGGTATTTACCTTTTCGGACTTTATCCATAGTATAAAAGCTATCACTACTTTTTTCTTCCACTCTGAGTTCTTACATCATCTTAAAATTTTCTTAAACAATGGATCTGTCGAGCTACTCTTTCAGCTTCTGCCTCTGGGCAAAACCCAGTTATTATGGGAAATGTGTTTGGAGATAGTTGTGCTCTTTCAGGTCTTTTCTGCTTTATCCCAAGAAATTTCCCTGAAACAAGTAATACATACTGAGAAAAAGTCTTGAGGAGCAGCTGAGGATAACAGGGCTGTTAAGTCCAAAGAAAAGGAGACTGAGGGTGAACCTTATCACTCTACAACTACCCGAAGGGAGGTTGTTGTGAAGTGGGTGTTGGTCTCTTCTCCCATGTAGCTAGAGATAGAACAAGGGAGAAACCTCAAACACCCAATATGCAGACCAAACCCATTTCATAGAGAGGTCTGCTGCCTCCCTGGTGCTCAGGTAAGGGACATTGTAGGTAAAATTCCTTATCTTGTGAGTCCTTCAGACTATGACCCACTTCTGGTCTTTCAGGTGGGTAGTGGCAGTGCAACAATGAGAGGCTCACAATCAATTAAAAGAGACTTCAGAACCTTAGGGCAACTGCTAAAGGGATCAGGAGCTCAAGCTGTGTCCTCCTCTATCCCTCTAACATCAGTGATGGGCAAGGGAACATTTAGGAAGAGCCAAGAGGTCAATTCATGGCTCTGGGGTTGGTGTCATTGACAGGGG
This sequence comes from Indicator indicator, assembly GCF_027791375.1. Classification (NCBI taxonomy): domain Eukaryota; kingdom Metazoa; phylum Chordata; class Aves; order Piciformes; family Indicatoridae; genus Indicator; species Indicator indicator. The sequence goes on along the minus strand of NC_072053.1, from coordinate 69,087,414 downwards.
TTTGGATTCTACAATCACAGCTTGGTTTACAAGGCACCAGAGCTGCAAACAACTAATGGGATGCACTTGTCCCAGAGGGGGAAAAGGATCCTGGGGCAGGAATTGGCAGGGCTCACTGACAGGGCTTTAAACTAGATTTGAAGGGGGAAGGGGTTAGTAGTCTCCTGCTGGCTGGTGACAAACAGTGGGACAGCTCACCAGAGGCAGAGGGATGGAGAGCTAGTGAGGGCTCTCAACTTGCTGCCCTGAGGCAAGCCACGAATGATGCACCAGGACACTCTGTGGAAATCAAGGGGAGCTGGCACAAGAGGAGGACAGGGCCAGCCCAGCTGAAGTGCCTCCATGCAAATGCATGCAGCTTGGGCAACAAACAGGATGAATTAAGGGCCACTGTGCTGCTGGGATGTCAAGACCTAGTGGCTGTTACTGAAACTTGGTGGGATGATTCCCATGACTGGAATGTAGGGATAGATGGGTACAAGCTCTTTAGGAAGGATAGGCAGGGAAGGAGAGGAGGAGGTGTTGCCCTCTATGTCAGTGACCAGCTGGAATCAGTGGAGCTCCACCTGGGGAAGGATGAAGAGCTGGTTGAGAGTGTATGGGTTAAAATTAAAGGCAAGACAGGGGAAGGAGATGTTACAGGTCTGCTACAGGCCACCTGACCAGCAGAGCCAAGCAGATGAGGCTCTCCACAGGCAAATAGAAGTGACTTCCAGGTCACAAGCCCTGATCCTTGTGAAGGATTTCAACCACCCTGACATCTGCTGGAGGGACAACACAGCAAGGTACCAGTAATCCAGGATGTTCCTGGATTGCATAGATGACAAGTTCCTCCTCCAAATTGGTAGAGGAACCAACAAGAAAAGGTGCTATGCTGGACCTTGTTCTCACTGACAGGGAAGGGCTGGTAACCAATGTGAGGCTCAGAGACAGCCTTGGCTGCAGTGACCATGAAGCAGTTCAATTCAAGATCCTCAGGGCAACCAGGAGGACATACTCTAAGCTTACAACCCTGGACTTTAAGCAGGCAGAATTTGATCACTTCAGGGATCTGCTAGCCAAAGTGTCATGGGACAAAGCCCTAGAGGGAAGAGGGGTCCAGGACAGCTGGTCAGTATTCAAGGACCACCTCCTCTGTGTCCAGGAGCAATGTATAGCAACAAAGAGAAAAGCAGGGAAGAATGCTAGGAGGCCTGCCTGGATGAGCAAGGAGCTGCTGGACATGCTATCACTTGAAAGAAAGCACTACAAGGAGTGGAGGAAAGGACAGCTAGAATGGGGGGTATATAAGGAAGCTGCCCGAGCAGCAAGAGACCTGGTTAGGAAAGCCAAAGCACAGTTTGAATTGAATCTAGCCAGGGAGGTCAAAGGGAACACTAAGAATTTCTACAGGTATATTAATGGTTAAAAGAAGACTAGGGAAGGTGTGGGTCCCCTCAGAAAGGAAACAGGTGAAATGGTCACAAGTGACCTGGAAAGGCTGAGGTTCTCAATGACTTCTTTACCTCAGTCTTCACTGCAAGAGCCTCCAGCCACACTCCTGGAATAGTCATGGAAGCTACGGCAGACCGAAGAGAACTGCCCATCATAAGTGAAGATCAGGTTCGTGATCACCTGAAGAACCTGAAAGTGTTCAAGTCCATGGACCTGACGGATACACCCATGGGTACTGAGAGAACTGGCAGATGAGGTTGCTATACCCCTCTCTATTATATTCCAAAAGTCCTGGCAGTCTAGTGAGGTCCCTACTGACTGGAAAAGGGGAAACATTACTCCCATTTTCAAAAACAGTAAGAAGGAAGAACCAGGGAATTACAGGCCAGTCAGTCTCACCTCTGTGCCTGGTAAGATCACGGAGCAGATCCTCCTGGAGGCACTACTGTGACGGAAGAATAGTGAAGAGGTGATTGGGTACAGTCAGCATGGCTTCACCAAGGGCAAATCCTGACTGACAAACCTGGTGGCCTTCTATGAACAGGTCACAACATTTTTCAATGAGGGGCAAGAAACTGATGTCATTTACCTGGACCTGAGCAAGGCCTTCAACATTGTTCTGCACCACATCCTGGCCTCCAAACTGGTGACACATGGGTTTGATGGATGGACCACTAGATGGATAAAGAACTGGCTTTATGGTCACACCCAAAGAGTGGCTGTCAATGGCTCCATGTCCCAGTGGAGGCCAGTGACAAGCAGAGTCCCTCAGGGATCAGTCCTGGGACCAGTCTTGTTCAACATCTTTGTCGGTGACATGGACAGTGGCATTGAGTGCACCCTCAGCAAGTTTGCTGATGACACCAAGCTGTGTGGTGCAGCAGACAAACTGGAGGAAAGGGATGGCATCCAGAGGGACCTTGACAGGCTGGAGAGGTGGGCACAAGCCAGCCTCATGAGGTTCAACAAGACCAAGTGCAAGGTCCTGCATCTGGGTTGAGGCAATCCCAAGCACAAATCCAGGCTGGGCAGCGACTGGCTTGAGAGCAGCCCTGAGGAGAGGGACTTGGGGGTGCTGGTGGATGAGAAGCTCAACATGAACTGTCAATGTGCACTTGTAGCCCAGAAAGTCAACCAGATCCTGGACTGCATGAGGAGAAGTGTGGCCAGCAGGTCAAGGGAGGTGATTCTCCCCCTCTACTCAGCTCTGGTGAGACCCCACTTGGAGTATTGCATCCAGTTCTGGAGCCCCTATTACAAGAGGGATATGGACATGCTGGAAGGTGTCCAGAGAAGGGCCATGAGGAGGATCAGAAGTTGGAGCACCTCTGCTATGAGGACAGACTGAAAGAGTTGGGGCTGTTCAGTCTGGAGAAGAGAAGGCTCCGAGGTGACCTCATTGTGGCCTTCCAGCATCTGAAGGGGACCTGCAAGAAAGCTGGGGAGGGACTTTTTAGGCTATCAGGTAGTGATAGAACTAGGGGGAATGGAATAAAATTGGAAGAGGGTAGATTCAAACTGGATGTGAGGAAGAAGTTCTTCACCATGAGAGTGGTGAGAGCCTGGAATGGGTTGTCCAGGGAGTTGGTTGAGGCCTCATCCCTGGAGGTGTTTAAGGCCAGGCCGGATGTGGTTCTGGCCAATCTGATCTGGTGTGAGGTGTCCCTGCCCATGGCAGGGGTGTTGGATCTAGATGACCCTTGTAGTCCCTTCCAACCCTGACTGATTCTATGATTCTATAGTCCCTGGATATGTTTGATAGCCCTATAGATGTGGTGCTTGGGAATATGGCTTAGTCGTGGACTCGGTAGAGTAAGGTTAATGGTTGGACTCAATGATCTTGAAGGTCTTCTCCAACACAAATGATTTTGTGATAAATCATGCAGTGAGTAGCATTTGGTCATATACATTAAAATTACATTGTAATATACAGGGAAAAGTAAACCTTATTTATAACAATTTTTATTTAACTTTTCAGTAGCTTACTTGAAGTCAGTATTCTTGTAATAGTATATAATCGAGTCTATATTATAAAGGCTATATATGTCCGTATTGCATTTTCTTCCATTCTTTCATGCAGACATGCACCAAAAATACTTCCCTGACACAATTACTTTATTCAGTACACCTATATGAAGTGTAGACCTTTATTATTCTTTCATGGCTAAAAGTAAAATTGTTTGGAGTCCACGAATGCAAAAACTCTCTGTTGATACCTGTATTTATAGAGGTTGAATGTAATTTGAATCAATAAAAATGCCCAGGCTAAACCTTGTTTCAGGTAGAAATGTGACAAGGCTGCAGCTTGCACAGGACCATGGGGGATCTGAGAGATCAGCCCACAGTATCCAGTCTAGGCTGCAAAGTACCTCAGTCTGCACAAACTGCAAGGGACATGGACTCACAGAATCACAGAATCACAGAATCAACCAGGTTGGAAGAGACCTCCAAGATAATTCAACCTATCACCCAACCCTAACTAATCAACAAGGCCATGGCACTAAGTGCCTCATCCAGTCTTTTCGTAAACACCTCCAGAGACATTGACCCCACCACCTCCCTGGGCAGCACATTCCCTTGGGCAATCTCTCGTTCTGCGAAGAACTTCTTTCTACGATCAAGCCTAAACTTCCCTGTGCACAGCTTGAGACTGTGTCCCCCTCATTCTGCCACTGATTGCCTGGGAGAAGAGACCAACACCCACCTGGCTGCAACCACCCTTCAGGTAGTTGCAGAAAACAATAAGGTCTTCCCTGAGCCTCCTCTTCACCAGGCTAAACAACCCCAGGTCCCTCAGCCTCTCCTCACAGGGTTTGTGTTCCAGGCCCCTCACCAGCTTTATTGCCCTTCTCTGGACACATTCGAGCAACTCAATATCTTTCTTGATTTGAGCGGCCCAGAACTGGACACAGTAATCAAGGTGTGGCCTAACCAGTGATGAGTACAGGGACAGAATGACTTCCCTGCTCCTGCTGGCCACACTATTCCTGATACAGGTCAGGATGCCATTGGCCTTCTTGGCCACCTGGGCACACTGCTGGCTCATGTTCAGCCTGCTGTCAACCAGCACCCCCAGGTTCCTTTCTGCCTGGCTGCTCTCCAGCCATTCTGTCCCCAGCCTGTAGCGCTTCATGAGGTGATTGTGTCCAATGTGTACAACCTGGCACTCAGATGTGTTAAATATCATTCCCTTAAACTCTGCCCACTTATCCAGCCTGTCAAGGTCCCTCTGCAGAGCCCTCCTACTCTCTAACAGATGGACACCTGCTCCCAACTTGGTGTCATCTGCAAACTTACTGATCATGGACTCAATTCCCTCCTCCATGGTCTTTGCATTTGAACCTGCACAACCAGTGGATCATTTCTGAGTGTTTTGAGCTGCTTTGGCTGATGTGCACAGATAAAGAGGCAAGGGAAGTTGAAAGAAATGAACCTTCACTGTTCTTCCTATGGCTGTAAATAGAATACAAATGTTGCTTGTCTTCAAAACCTGGTAGACTGATTCTCCACATTGCCTTCAATCAACCTTGTGAACCTCATCCACTCCAGCCTTGTGATTAACGTTCGATTAAGACTCCAAGGAGACTCATAAAAATGTAAGACTGTATCTGACGTATTAACGCTTTCAATTTTTTTTAAAAACAAGCATGACAAGTAAAGTAGTTGGACATATTGTGAAACTATGGAGGCGAAAATAAAGTATAATTCTTCTCAATTTTTTATTTTAGTTATGTATATTAGAAGTTTAGGTAATGTGATAAAACAAAATTTATGTAATGTAATAAAATGAAGTAGTAGATAAAACATTTAGTAATGCTATGGGAAAATATAATCTAATAGAAAAAATACCCAGTATCTTCTTAATATTTGTTTTAAAATATTTTAAAATATCACAAATTAATACATTTTAAAAATAGAACTTATTCTTTGGGATGATTTTTTTTATAATCAATTTCAGAATCACACTGTAGTATTACAGGGTACAAAATATTCTATTTCTAGTGAATGCAATGAAGTACTTTTGCAGGAAGAAGACTGGAATAATTTTTCTCCTCTCTAAGAATCTGTTAAGTAACAGCAGTTGAGGCACCTACTAAAATCATGCTATAAATCTCTATGTCCTAGAAAATATTTCTTGTATCTCAAATCTTGTCAATTTTCCTAAGTACTTCTGTGGACTTAACCAAAAGAGACTTCCCTAAAACTTGTTTCATTATAAAGTACATTTTTCACAAACTTAGCAAACTAGTCTTAGTTTCTTGCCAAAAGTTTTTATTTCCCAACCGTAAGCAAGATAGTTTTAAATCTTGAGTACATGAATATACCCAAAGTAGTTTTTCCATTTCAAATCAGAAAATGAAAATATTTGTAAATATCCCATTTGAATTGCTTTGTCAGCTGCTAAAACTTTGCCATTAGAGCAGAACAGACTCTAGCCTTTTCCTGGGAAATGTGAGAGCATGCACTTATATAGCTCAGAAGACCACATCAGGATCTAAGGTTAGCCACCTAGGCATTACACACAGGATAAATGTGAATATGGAAGTAGCTTCTCCCAGTCAAGAATCTGCGTGAAATTCAGTGAATGAACTTTCTTTGCTGTCAAAAATATTTAAACAACAATGAAGGGAAAAGCTTATTTGCAAATAATTTTTAATAAAATCCAAGTCTGTACACATCAAATAAACTGTTGTGAAAAGTATTTGTTTAGGAGTGCATGTACTGCTTTAATAGTATTCAACCTATGGCAACTTTAAACACAAAACATTTCTGCTTACATGCTCACTATAATAGAATAAGTTGCTGGCAACTTCCCTTCACATATTCTTCTTTTTCCACTCTACAAGTCAATTCAGAGATGGCTGAGATAGGATGTTGCCACCTCATGCACACACTTTGCTATCCTGGTTTCTGAGTCCAATTCACAAATATTTTTCTTTCCAGTTGATGTAAAGAATTCTGACTAATCTACCTAACTGCTTAGGAAATCTTCAAGAAAAGATAAAGCCTCAAGGTTGTGTTCAAAAGAGCTGCAGATATGCTTAAAGAAGACATTTGCAATGTTTAAAAATCACCTCAGGCTCAGTATTTTTGTTTTAAAAATTATTATTAAAGTATTTTAGCTGTAGTTAACATGCAGTTATCATTTATTTTTATTTTTGTTAGGAATATTAGGTTCCATATTTTTTGCAAAAAAATGTGCCCACATACATCCTCATCACATGCTTACAGAGAGATTTTATGCCAATAGCTACTTTTTGAATTTATTAAATATAAATTTGAAAAAATAATGGCTAGAGCTTTCCATTTTATAATTTGAATAAAGATTACTTCATCTCATCTGTTGCTCATATTTTACTGGAGACATTTCTATCTGAAGGTTATCAGCCCTAGCCATTACTCCCAGATTAGAAATATGCTTCCAGAGTTATAGCTCTGTAAAATAACACAGCTGGCAAAGTGATCTTTGTTCTGCTATTTCTATCACTATTTTAACCAGAAGAGTTTAGATTTCTTACTAAATACTTGGCCAAGTCCTTTTGTAATGAATACTTTGTATATGGTAAAAGTGATAGAATTTTGGTATAAACAAGTCCGGAAGTGTTGAACTGTCAACACAGCTTGAAGCCTGAGAAAATCTATGATCTAGCCATGGCCAATACTTGTAGGCCTGTGTAGTAAAGGCACCATACACCCAGAATTATGCCCCCAAATACCAGCAAACTTGTCCCAACATGTTTTGGTAAGTCCCCCCTTCCACCCTCCTTTCAGGAGAGGAGGACAAAGGCCCAGGCACCAACCTGTCTCCTAAGGGGTAAACAACTGCATGCACCCATTGCATGGCATACTCATGCTCTGTCCATCTAAGGGCATAATTCTAGCTTCACCGTTTCTATAGGTCAAAGCAGGCTGTTGACAAGTGTGCCCATTGGCCAGATCCAGCCTCAAGAAATCTATAAGCATTACTCCATTTGTTTACTTCCTTGCTCTCTCCTTTTGCTGTCTCTTGCTTTGGCCAACTTACGGAAGCTCGTAACGCCTAAGTCTTCTCACTCCCACATGCAAGCGCACTAGAAGCCTCTGCATACGGACAGAAGCCAGCTCACCGAGCTGCTCGACAAACCAGCAAACAGGATGATCCCTTCGCTGATGCAGATACCAGCGTTGCAAGCCCAGTCGAAAGAACTGAGGAAGCCCTGAGAGAGGGTAAGCTCTAGCCCAGAAGGGGAAGGACTAAGCCTAAGCCTGGCAGTCCAGATCTGCTGCAACCTAATTAAGCAGCCATAAGCATAAACGTATCTTGCATGCCCCCGCCTTTTGCAGGAGAGAAAAGGAGCCACCTACTGTTGCCGCTCCACAGCTCGGTGCCAGGGCAAAGCATCCGGGATTTCCCCAAGGGAAAGAGAGAGAGAAAGATATCCTCTCCATTGAGATCAAGGCAAAGACTGCAGCATTGTAACCTTAATTGAAAGCAGTCGCCGATATTCAGCAGACTCAGCTCACTTTGAGCCGAGCTGAGGGGGAAGCGTTGCTTCACTGCAACCCCCACTGAAACCCGCCTACCGGGAACCGTCACCTCCCTGCGACCACAGGAGGAGAAAGCAAGCCTTGCCCCACCCACGGAGGTGGGAGGAGAAAGAAAGTCGCTGTCTGAATGGGAGAAGCCCCCGGGCAGAAAGCTGGCAGCAGCGAGCAACCAGCCGGTGTAACCTAGCAACTTGCCTCGCTACAAAGAAAGAAAGAATGTATCTTTCCACGTGTGCAACATTCAGTAACATTCTATTCAAAGCGCCCGCGTGTAGCCCTGTGATATTTCTAGCTTAACTTCCCTCTTGATAACATTGTAAATATCTCTGTACATAGTTAACAGCCGCCAAGCGTCTTGTCGAGTCTCCATCTAGTGGACAAGCGTCAGAACTGCACCTTTCGTTCCCTTATTTAGAAACTGATTCTGTAAATATTCTAATTGGGTATAATTGTATATACTGAACCAGTTATGGACTATATTTTTACAACCATGCACTCGAATCAGTATATATACGGTGATTAATTGGTTACTCACAATTTTAATAATTAAAAATTAATATTTTTCATAACTCATGTTTCATAATTCATAATTAATAACTGTTATCCTCCATCCTTAATCCCCTCCCATGACAGCCTGACACAGGTAATTGGTGGTTAATAGAGAAGTTTGTGTGTACTTAAAAAATTAAAAGGGGCTCAGTAGAAAAAGTAGAAGGTACCTTTAGATTGAAAATATTCAGGGGATTTTTTTGTACATGATAACCATTTTTGTACATTTTTGTTACTTTATATAAATTATCAAAATCAGTAATACCTTCAGCTCCTCTAGAAATACATCCACACATCCTTTCAATACATATATAAAATTTGGCTACTCAGTTAGAAAAGTTATTATAGTACATGAGTTCTTTACCATGAGGGTGGAGGAACAGATTGCCCAGAAAGGTAGTTGAGGCCTTCTCCCTGGAGATATTAAAGATCAGTCTCTGTGCAACCTGATCTGGTGGAGGATAGTCCTGCTTATTGCAAAGGGGTTGAACTAGATGGCTTTTGGAGGTCTCTTCCAACACAAACCATCCCATGATTCTATGAAGACCAGTTCAAAAGCTACCTGGATTACAATAAACTGATGAAACTGCTGCCTGAACTGAAAAGAGAAGAAAATTGCCACCCTTGCCCCAGAATGAGCTTCCCAGATGGCGTCCCCATCACCATTGTGCATGCCTCTATGGTAGCCTAGGGGTAGAGGAAGCCAGTAGCTCTGCTATGCCTTTTCCCTCGGGAACTTTTTGTCTGCATCTGGTTATCAACACAACCCTGAGGTTGCATTTTATCCCTGGCCCTTTTTTTATTTTTGTAATGGAAAGTATTTTTCATGCTTCAATAGGATAAGGTTTGGTGGAAAGCAGCCTCTGGTGGACTGGGGAGTCACTGGCCCAGGGGATTCCCACTACAGAGGAGCTAGGTGTTTCTTTACAACTGCCCCTTTCACATATCTCCCCAGCCACCTCTCCACACGTCCATACCTCAGTCCTACAGGTGCTGCCAGACCCTCTTCCACATCTCTGTTTAGCCCCACACATTAGTTTTTCAAGCATAACCTACATGGCTCTGTCACACTAGAAGGCCTATATCTGTATTCAGTTCATCAAAAATTTCTTTCCTGCAGCAAAAATATTTCAAACAAACCAGAAAAAGACACACACACACAAAAATCAAACCAAACCAACCAAATAAAACCCACCAAAACCAACCAACCAACCAAACCACAAAACTGAAACAAATTTTTAAAAAAATCACAAAAATAATCGAAAAAAAGCCAAACAAAAAACCTCATACAAAACATTACCTTGAAGCATCAAGGTAACCAGCCAGTGTCATAGCAGCACTTTACCATGAATATGGAAGATGGGAGAATCTAGCATTTAAGGTGAAATCAAGCAGCCACAGCAAAGGTGTCTATACTTAACAGGTAATTTCATGCAGATGTTGCAAATTTTAGATCTCATATACATTTTAAGTATCCCTTCATAGTCCAGTTCTGGGCTCCTCAATTTAAGAAAGATATTGAGATACTTGAACATGTCCAGAGGGCAACAAGGCTGGTGAGAGGTTTCGAGCCCTCTGAGGAGAGGTTGAGGGAGCTGGGGTTGTTTAGCCTGAGCAGGAGGCTCAGGGAAGACCTTATTGGTCTCTACAACTACCTGAAATGAGGTTGTAGACAGGTGGGGGTTGGTCTCTTCTCTGAGGCAACCAATGGCAGAACAAGAGGACACAGTCTCAAGCTGCACCAGGGGTAGTTTAGGCTCGAGGTGAGGAGAAAGTTCTTCACAGAAAGAGTGATTGCCCATTGGAATGGGCTGCCCAGGAAAGTGGTGGAGTCACCATTCCTGGGGGTGTTCAAAAAAGAATCAGATGTGGCACTTGGAGCCATGGTTTAGTTGTCATGGAGTGTTAGGTACTAGGTGATAGGTTAGACTTGATGATCTCTGAGGTCTTTTCCAACCTGGTTGATTCTGTGATTCAAGTCACACTAGAGTAAAGGGCTTTGACAGCAGCATCATGTATGGCATTCATCTGATCATTGCTTGCTCATAAAACACGCATCTTCTAATTCAGTACATCCTTACACTTCCAACAATGCTGTTTCTTCTACCCAGTTTTGTTTTGTTACTTTCTCTGCTCCTGCCCTTGTTTCACTTTCTTCCTGAGCAAGCTTGGAATACTTCTCACATGCTGTTTTTTACTGTTTTGTTTCCAAGCCTGGCTGTGTGCAAATTGTAATAGATCACTCTTGCCAATTTGTGATTAGAGTCAAGACCTGTTACTGGAATCAGGGACTCCAGGTTTTCTGGAAACTCTGAATCATTATTGGAAACATAACCCAAAAAATTGTTTAAGCCTTCAGCCTTGTAATGGGTTAAAAAAATCAGAAACTGGTTTTGAGACAGGGCAATAATCCTGGCCATGAAGACCAAGAAGGACTAAGCATATCTCATGTTTCAGCTGAGTAATTTATTGCTGTTAAGATGGACTTTCTGTATTCGACAAAAGGAAAAAAATCAATATTAATCCACTCATACATGTAATGGAAGGATGCGGTCACATAAAGTATTGCTGGGTAGTGAAGGGCTGTAGCTTGTGTTTGAAGACAGATGCTGTAGTTTTGCTATGGAAACAATAGACCTTAACAACCTATCTGGTACAGAAAAATCAATTGCACTGCTACTAGCTGGAAACTGCTGCACTTTGAAGAAAGAATATAAAATACTTCAAGCAGCTGTTAAAAAGAAGAGGTTTCATAATTACTTAATCACTTTAAAGGTCAAACCAATTAAAATATCACTTGTCAGTATTTTGTCACATTTGTTTTCAGGAGGGAGGAAGAGGAGGATACCATTTTCTCAGTGTTCATTATCTTAAATGGTGACATGCAGCGATAATAACAAGCAACACTGGCAGCTCAGATACATGTTTTTTCAGCTAGAAAAGTCTTTTTTTAAAAAAGAAAAAGAATAAACCAACAAACAGTAGCTATGAATTCTAATGAGTTCCATTGTACAACAGATGTCTGCAATTTCTTCTGCTGTACTAGGCTTTTTTGTTATCAAAGGTCTTTATTGATTAACGTCAATTGCCATTTCTTCTGAAATTAAAAAAATAAATAAACAGTCTTTGTTACATAATTGTGTAACCTAGATGTTTAACTCGCATCAAGCCAAGTGTCAACAACAACATTCACCTTGGATGACCTCGTCTGAGGGGTAATTCTGTGAAAATTCCTTCAAAAAGAGCAATCAAAACACACTTGATAATCAACTGTGTGAGATAAACAAACAGCGCTTATTCCTTTTCCTAGCTATGCTTTCCAAACTATGGTATAAATAATAATAATACTAATAGTGTTGGCATTAGTAATTAACTTGATGAAAGTTGGCAATGTGTGACACTGTTTAAGTATGATGATTTTTAAAGAATAGTACTGAGGATGAATTACAAATCATGAAAAGTTAACAATAGCTATCTTATACCACTTAAGGGAATGAGCCGTTAATGTCTGAGAATGCCTCAGCTCCTGTTTTCACTAACAAAAAAGACTTTAATTCTTGAAATCCACAGCGGTTTATGGATATATTTTGACAGGAAATAGTGGGTTTGCACAACATAAATACTTTTCCTGTGAAAACACTTGCATATGCAAGCCTTGTAAACAGCAAAGCATGACTGTATGAAGTTGCCTTTCTTTCTGATTCCTGAAAATCATGCTATTAACAATTATACACCCAAGAGCAATCAGAAAAAATGAACTATCCATGGTCTATCACCATCTATGAGCTGTGTTCTTTCCACCTTTTTTCAGACAAAAAAACAGAGAGGAGAACATTGCCAGCTAGCATAATGTGAGCAACCAAACAAAAACTATGAGTAGCAAGCGAACAGATCACAGATCTTCCCCACTATCCACTGCATGTCTGTGATTTGCCAAGCAAATTTAGGGATTGAACTATTTGTGAGTGGCATGATGGTTTAAGAAGTTGCTTGAAAGACCAAATCTTTAATGTCTTCATTATATTTCTCGATTAAAAAAACCCTCAAAAATTGTAATTGCTGCATATTTAGATTAAAAATTCAAATATCTTGCATATATGTGTATGTATCTTATTGTACAGATGTATGTATATGATCCCCAGAAAACTCACTGAGTTTTTTCCCATTCTTACTTTTTCTCAAGTTGTTTCACTGTCTCTGTGAGTGTTTGAGCACAGACTGGAAATTGGTTTTGGCACTGATGTTCACTCCTGGTGAAGTGCACTGTGAAAATACTGGAAGCAATGGGTACAAATAAACAACAATCAATCTCTAATCTTCAGAAGCGTGTATTGCATTATTTTTGTGAAGAGGACTGAAAGCAAAATAGGATGCACTATAGAGGCCAAGTCTGTTCTCTAAAAAGATGTTATTGCCACTGAAGTCAATGGGAGTTTGCCAAAGACAGTCTGTATACTCAAGTATCTAACACATCTGAAGGACTGAGGTTGTCAGTCTTTCAAGCAGAATGGGATAATGACATTTTCTTTGAAAAAAAAATCAGTTAACCAAAGGAGCATTATCATTTAGACCCTGAGTTTGAAGAGTAGAATAGAAATAGTACTTCCCTTTGAAATAATGTCAATCTTTTTCCATGGCTTTAAGAAGTAAGACGACAAATGTTGAGTACTTCTCTATAAAGCTGTTCAAATATTACTGAATCATGCTCTTTATTATTTGTCAACAGTGCAGCAGAAATATTTAAAAATATTTCCTGAGCTGTTTTAAAGAATTGTCCTCCACCTCTTGGCATTAGTTGAATTTGGATCAGGCGTGTACAAAGGTGCCAGCTTTTTATTTATTTATTAGATTTCTTTTTTTACTTATTTATATTTGCTTGCTAGGCAGGTTTTTTTTCTTCAAGCTCTTACAAGCTTTATTTATTATTCATTTTCATCCCAGGAAGAGAAACTTGAAATATTTATTCACAGGATATTATTTTTAAAAAATACTCTCCAGAAGTGCCAGATATGCTAAATGGTTAAATCCTTTCTGAAACAGCCAACATGATTATCTCCTCTGAAATCTCACTTTAAAAAAAGCTTAACAATGAGATAGGCAAAAAGTTAATAGAATGAAATAGTTATTTGGAGAAAAGCTGTGGAATGAACTTATTTAAGCAGGCTTTTACTTTAATTTCATTAAGTTTTATTCTAGGTCTAAGAAAATTAATAATTTCTGGGAAATGCTAACCACAATGACAGACCTCGCTATGCTGAATGTTTCACAGGGAAGCTATTTCAAGCCATAAGCTGACACCATGAGCAAACACTGATGGCCAGCAGTGTTTTTGTTAGACTTTGACAAGGGAATCAATAAAAAGACATAGAAAAGGTTCAATCAGAACAGACACCACTAATAAGAATGGTCTTTTGGGACCCACAGAAGCGTGGAACTGCTTTTCCATGTTAATTTATCCTCTCTGCCCTTGGGGTTATCACCTTCTTTGGCCCCTGTTAATTAAAAACTGCCTCCTGTTAAAGTTCTTTGGCAGGCATTCTCCTAGTGTCAACCCATTTTGTTGGCTGCTGAAAGAGGAAATTAAGGGAAGGAGAATTCAGGAACTGCTGTGTGAAATGCTGCCAAAACCCTTCCTCACAACTGCCACTGGAAACAAACATACAGATTTCTCTCTCCATCTTTTAAAATACTGAGACAAACTTACACATGACATGCAAAAGGCAAATTTCAAATATTCTTTAAGTAATTCTCTCTTTTTGTCAGAATATGGATAAAGTAGCCCTGTTTATAGCTGTGAAAATAAGAGATTTTTAAGATGGGCAGACAAACACAGGAACAAAAATAAAATACTAATTCAAAGTCTTCAAATAAAGCTTATGTACTATTTTTCGTCTTCTATCTTACAAAAATGAAATCTACTCCTCTGTTCCAACTCCTCCCAGACTACTTCATGCTCGTATTTCATTTTACCTACAAGAAGACTATTTTTCTGCTGTTCATAAGAAAAGCAAGAGCAATGAAATGACAGTTTCCAAGAATAGAAGGAAGCAGTAGTACCTCAGTTTTGCTTAATAGTTCAGTAATTAGAGTATTTGTCCTGGATGGATTCAGTCCCACCTCTGACTAAAGGCATTTAGATCTTTCTGTCCCAAGAGACTGCAAAGTTATTGAAAGGGAAGGCTTTCAGGCCGTGGTGTAGCTGTTCTCTCCTTGTGTATAAACAATTAAATACTCATTAGACAGAGGACCAAGCCACCACTGCTGAGATTCATTTCCTCTTTCCAGCTCAGAGACTATTTATTTATTTTATACAAAGGTGGAAGGTCTCCACCTGAGGGAAAGCTGAGAAGCCCTACCTAGAATGCTCTATAACACCACAGTTGAGGCAGACATACAGTGAGCTGTAAACTTAGCCTGATCTTGAAGGCAGAGAGAAGGTGAAAACTTCACTCTTAAGGTTTCCAACACAAGACCACAACTGACATATCCTGGACTATGGATGAGCTCAGAGCAGCAGTCTGGGAAAGAGGACCTCCAGAGCTCCCTAGAATCCCTAGACCCTTAAGCGTCTTCTGTGCTCCTAAACCTCCTTAAAAAAGCCAGGCTGACCAAAAGCTTTGAAAGCACTTTCATTTGAAAACAAGTATATTAGCTTTCCATTTTCTTTTTTGTGTACATATTTTATGCTAATATGTGAAATGTTGTATTAGGGAAGATTGAGTTTCTCTAGTATTATTTATCTCCAAATTTAATCTTAAACATTTTCCTAAAACTTGCCTGGGCTATTTAATCACTTTTCTGGGTTAAAAATTCAGTAAGTCTAACTTCTTCTTTTACAGGACATGCTGAATTAACATTTAGCATATAACTATCCTTTAATGGTTTAACATGTTGTATTATCAGTGTTCTTAAGACAACATCTGAAATTCCATCAGTGTCAGATTTACACTGATTTACCCAGAGTATTGTATTAAAATTATGTGACATCAATCATTCATACAATCCATATCATGTTGCTGAAATTGTCAAGAAGATAACACTGGTAAACAGCTATTCTCTTAAAACATACTCTTGCATTACCAAAAAAACCCACAAACAACCCCCCCAGCTTTTTAGGTGTGATTTATGATTTTATTTCAAAGGCACACATGGGACAATTTATTGTTAGAAGATGGAGTTACAATATCAGAGGCTAGTCAGTTGACTACAGCTCAATAGTGATTATGCTTGATTTGTTATTACAATGGCAATTACACTTTTTACTCATTATGTATTAATTAGATCAGACAAAACAGAACTTTCCTGAATGACTGTTAATTTTAAAAATCAAGGTGTTTGGATTTTGTTTTGTGTTTTTGTTTTGTTTTGTTTTTTGTTTTAGTTTTCAGTAATTATCCAGTAAACTCACAACCATGCCTCCCACCCACTAGATTTTTGATTAGCCTAGAATGTATAGTCCTGTATAAAGCTAAAATCTAAAGCTCCTCCTATCCAATATTTAACACAGGCTATTAAATTGGCATTTTCAGAGATGACTGCACACACTCATTCTGTAAAACTGCATATGAAGCAAGATCACCTGACTCTCCAAGTTGACTAGGCACTTTCACTTGAAAACAAGTATTTTATCTTCTCATTTCTTTTTCTGTGTACATAATTTATGCTAATGTTTGAAATGTTGAACTAACGAAGATCGAGTAGAGTGAAGAAAAAGAGAAAACTGGTTTGTAAATTAATGTATAAAAGCCTGTCTGAGGTTTGCATTTCCTCTGTTATAGATTCATTTCACCACAGGGAAGAATGAGGGATTCCACATGATATTTTTGATTATTTTCATTTTTTTCAATGAAAATAAAAGAAGTTCAGAAATGAGAGACTGTTGTCCAGAATGAAGATAATTTCCTTTTTCAGTACCATTGTACATTATACATTCATTGACTCTTACTTCTTGATTAAGAACATATCCAACCACACAGTAAAAATTTCATCTGGCTGAATGAATTATTGAAGTAGAACTATCTGGATTTGGACAACAGTCTTATGAGCTTTTAAAAAGAGTGGTTATAGCTCCAATGCTTTCCCTGAGCAACTTACTATCTGTTTGTGGTGGAAAAGGATAAGACTTCAAGCCACTTCTCAGGCAAATAAAGAAACCATTGTGGGAGTCACAGGCAAAAGGAAACATCTGTGAGGAAAGGATAGAATCACATAATCATTAAGACTGGAAAAGACAGATGATGGCCTCTATAAAGTTCTTGATCTATCAAAACAGCTGAAGCAGGTGTTAAATTTCTGTCATGGTATGTTTACAAAAATTTCAGGAGAATGATAGGGAAAAAAATGTGCATTTTTCTTAAACCTCCAGCCCCCCCAAAGATTTTCACCTTGTCCAAAACCAATTGTAACACAAATTGCAGAACAAAGTGCAATGCCAACACTTAAAGTGTGATCTTCTTATTCATCTTGTTTTATCCTGAGATTGGAGAGAAAGGTTGATATGTTAGAAAACTGTCTTGAAACAACAGAAATCTGACTTTCTAAAACTCTCTAAAGCCTCACTATGGGAGCTGGAATGAAATGGTAGTAACATAAGAGAAGCATGTATTTTTTGATATATCAGTAAGATTTTGGTTAAGTTTGATCAATAGGTAGAAGATGATGCAGTCTACTTTTTGAACTGAAAACTCTCAGACACTTCATTTACCCTTGTCATGAGATATATCTGGAGCAGATCTCAGAGGGCAGACACACACATGCACACTCGTATGTGCGCGCGTACACACACACCCACACACAATCTATATGCTTCTTTGTGAACAAGTATATGCAAAATGTTCAGCCCATGTATTTGTATAACAGACCACCACGTTTTTCTTTCCTAGCACAACTATGTATTATTAAACTGCATTACAAAAGCATACACTTTGAAGAGTACGTAGGTCTAAAAATTACCTCTACCAATCGAGGGAAATGCCTGAAAAATAGCTACTATAATTTAACCACTGTAATATTTTACATTTTATAAATGCTAACATTGCAATATCTGCAGCATGAAACCCACAACACTGTATCAAGATTTTTTCCTATTATTTCAATATGTATTTGCAGACTCCCATACATTTAAAATGAATATTCCCAATCACAGTTCACACAAAAAAAGAAATATATATAATAAGCAATCACAGATCAAATCAATTAAATATTGTGAAATACAATTAAATATATCAATTAAAAAAATATCAATTAAATATAGTGAAATACATTCACTATAAGGTAAGTAAGTAATTTTGATGTTAACAGACAAAACCCTCCCACACTCAGAAAGGTAAATGAGGTTATATTATCTTTAAATATATGACACTAATTTGTAGGGTGAATGATGTTTTATCCTATGTGCTTTCATTATAGTGGAAGGGGACAAGGAAGTTAACTCATCTCTTTCTGACAACCAGTTTCTTTGCCTAATTTCCATTCATTTCTTTGGCAGCTAAAACACCTTGAAATTACCTTCTCCAGCATGGAAGAATGATTTTTTTCCCCTAGCTCTGGCTGTCAGAGTGATTAGAATTTTAATTAGCGAAACAATGAGGACAGAAGAATATCATGCAGAAAAACCCATGAAAGATTCACCAGAGCAGGGAAGACAAAGAAGGTTGGATGCAGCCTTGAATCTTGCTTGTTACAGCAGCACTTGGAGGGCCATGCTTGAGTCTATACCACTAACACAGCACTGTCCTTTAGACCTCTGACAATGTCAGGCTTCTGGGGCACTAGAAAGCACTTTTATCAGTTGTCACTCAGAGCAAAATGAGGTTTTTAAAGCACTTCAACTAGGATCTGCTCCACCGCTGGGATCGTTTTGGCCCTTTCATCTGCTCTGCAGGACTCTTAAACTCAGAATGCAAGCTGCAGAGAAAAGATTGTCAATGATACAGACTGCTACCATCTAACTGTCACGTAAATTAGTATTGTAATTCTGTACCACCATCTGAGTGTTTTATAAAACAAAGGAAGCCTCTAAATGCTAAAGGGCTGAGGAAGGAGAGAAATAGCAGAAAGATTTCTGTGAAAATGCTCTATATTTTAATAATAAAAAGAAAGACATTTTAACAGCAGAAGCACTGCGACTGTGTTCAGCTGTATGTGATCTTTACATTCATTTTTCCTTGACATCGGGACTTTGATGATTTATCTCAACATAGGAGGTAGTAGGGACCAGGAGGGGAAGTCTTTTCAAGGATAAAATGCCAAGTACTCAGTTTGCACATGGCTGAATCAAACACAGGCCATGCTGAGCCACAGATACTGATTACTTGCCTTGGTAGCTTTCCCAGACTATTTCCACCCTCTATTCTCTCACCTCCAATGTTTCTTCCCATCTCTTGCTGGTGTAGAGCAAAGAGGCCAGCTGCCAGTGGCATCCTTTACCTCCCAGAGCATTGCTCCTCACTAGGTCTGTCAGCCTCATTCCCCACTATTAACCATATCAGTGTTGTCACTTGTTTTATATGAACACATTCCATTGACAAGTAAGATCAGCGGCACACTGTTCATGGCAAGATACGTGCATGTATGTTATGTATTCAACAGCAGGAGAGCTCAGGAACTACGGTTTAGAGTGGTAGAATGGGAAATCGAATCCCATTCCAGTGGCTGAACAACAAATTTATTCTTTCTAAACTCATATCCTCTCAGCCCAGTCTTTGCACTCAAAGATATTTTAATCAGCTGAAAGCAAAATAAGTTCCTATCTCTACAGGGTCTGATCCTGAATTCCTCACTCACATGGCTGGTCTTCTTCCAGTGATTCCAGGGCTTCAGTAGATAACAACAGATTAATAACCAGAGCAGATTTAAAACATTTTAAAAGAGGATTATCAGTCTGTGCCACTGGTCACTCAAAACAATTTTATGTAGTCTCCTATTTCATCAGTTACTGCAAAGGTTAGTTATTCACAGCATATTCACAGGAACAGCATGGAATTTTTGAATGGTTTATTCGACATGTGTTTTAATTGTGTTCCTTAATCAGTTATTTTTCTACTTAGAATGAAAGACAAGAATTACAACAGGCAGCCCCTCACAGGGGATCGTTGTCCAATCTCTAACAAATATTCTGCTAGGGGAACAAATTGACTTGCTGACCTTTAGTCTGGTGACACAGCACATGACTTTTTGTAATTTATGGAAATCTATTCATTGAAAATTTTTGGTTTCACGTACATATATCTCAATGCAAGACCTAAATAAAAGTGGTGAAAAGGTAACTAAGAAAGTAATAGAACAATACAGATAAATTCTGGAAAGAAAAAAAATAGTTTAAGGAAGTGATCTTAACTGTACAGCTGGAAATACTGGTAAGAAGCCAATAATTGCAGTAAGTCAGTCAACAGCTGTTTTAAAGCACGTCATTGAAACCAGCATTGCAATTGCTACCTTCTAGTCCTGGCTGCTAAAAGAGAAGAGAAGAAACTGAGAAATAAAATCCATACTTCTAAAATAGTTCACCATATTTTCCTTTAATGGCTTGCCTGCTCTGAAATTATTTACATTTTATGGCATGTTTTGTGACAAAGACTTTGCTCAATGCTTTTACCACTATGATGATCTCATTGCAAAATATCACTATGAAAGCCATATGTGTTTACAAAACCTCTAAGGGGACTTAGATCACCCCAGTCAAGAGGACACAGTGGACAAAAGAAGAAAGAGATAATGTAAAGTGCAGGAAATCATCTTTTTCTCTCACATTTGTAGACAGATCCACAAACATACCAAATGACCAGGGCTTTCTGTGGATTCAACATGTACAAGAGAATCAGATATACATCTACCATTTCTAGTCAAGAATTGAAGTTTTCATCTCTGAAGTGTCCAAATCCCTCTTTAGCAGAGCAGCACTCTTACTAGCAAAACCAAGTGCAGTTTACCCCTGCAGGGGTGGACTTAATTTGAGCTTTTACAATATAATGTTATTTAGAGTTCAAAAAAAATTTGATTTATATATTTTCCTGTGAACCATTGTTACAGCTATTTGAACTATTTATTGTCTTAAAAGATCATTCTGTAGTGCTTTGGGAGAAAGTCTTAAATCTGAAAGTTTGTTAAACAATTCCTGGTTTAGCTCTTAAAAACCTCAGCTGAACTACAACACAAGGCACTCCAGTGACCTAGCAGCTCCTGGTAAGTCATCATAATCATGCCTCTATATACAGTCTGCCTATTCAGGTCACTTAAATTCCAAGTCTTCCCTAATTCCTCAGTCACACAGTTATGTCACAGAAAGGATACCTTTACAAGTTAGACTTTAATTCTAAAAATAATTTTTATATCCTGCAGAGTTAAATCCTTGCTGTGTATGCCTTCTTCAACATTAGCCAGTGTCTTCCCAAGCTTGATATTTTGGCATTTCAGGCATAGGATGAAGATATTCAGAGAATGCTGCAGTTCAGTAAATGGAAACAGAAGATGTTACCCCAAAAGTCAAGTATTGATTCCACCCAGGCTTATCTTCAAAGCCTTGACAAAGCTGGGGTGTACACAAAGATAGGAAATAAAGGTAGGGCTTTTGGATACATTCACAGAAATAAACTCTGTGAAAACAAATAATGTTCTGTCAGATCTGACACTACACAAGAATCTCCCAGAAACATTGAAATCAGAGTGCACAAAAGAAGAAATTCCTGACTAGCACCAGAACTTCTGATATTACTGATAGTCACAGTACTTAATGTACTCCAAACACCTGGAACCAGATGATTTCAGAAGACTTCTTCTAAGAGGCTTATTTTTGTCTTTTTTCCTACTTTTTATTTTCCTGCATCTCACAGCTGTGAAAAATATTCAAAACCAGAAAAATATGATCATTCTGAAAGCTCAGAGCTGTGAAATGAGGAAAGACAGACAGAAAGGGGAAGAAAGCAAGCAAGCAAGGGGGAAAACCAGACACAAGCTAAGCTGAATAGAAATGACATTTCCAGAACTGGATCTTTTTCCCTGTTATGTGATTTGAAATAGGCAGATCTGAACTCATGATTTTAAAACTACAAAGTAACCTAATGACAGAAAAGTGGAAAAATTTGGAAGAAAAGATTAATGACATATTAAAGTCTTGGTATTCCAGACTGAGGATTTCTATTCAAACTGAGGAGCTCTCCTTGTTATGCAGTGAGATGTCCATGGAGGTGTCTTCCTTAATCCCACTTCATAGTGGAGTTTTCAAGCTTGTCTGCTCAATTTGTATTCCTAAGTTTTCTTTTCAATGAAATAATTGATTTTGCCATGTTAGGAAAAAAACAGTGTTGATACATAGGGAAGGTCTCCCAAAAGCTAATTGAAAACAAGATCATTGCAAAGAAAATTAGTCCTCTCTCAGACTTATGGTTCCCTACACAAATATGACCAGAAGAAAATGGCTCAAGTTGAGATCACAAGTTTTGCAATCCGCTTTGCAGAAACACATCTTTACACAGCCTGTCAGAAGACAGAAGACAGATGTTCAGTGTTTTCCGCACTAATCTTCAAATAAACCACATGAGTTTTATGAGCGTTTCTCAGTGGGAAAGAAAATGGCCTAGCCAAGCAGCCTGCAAACTGCAGACCTAGCATCTTTTTGTTGGAAGCTAAAAGTAGACACCCTTTTTCTCCTATCAGTTGAAAAAAATAGTTTAGAGAGTCTCTGTCATAGAAAGCTTTTGCTTCAGTTTTACCCCCCAGTGTTCCTGTTTCACATAGGGTTGCCTGCAAAAACAGTGCCTGAGGGATCTATATTCAGTTTTCTAAAGCAAACACAAGTGCTGTTCCTGGGTTACATATTTGACTCCTGAGATACAAAATGTGAGAGAGCATCCCCTACTGGCATTCAAATAATGTTCTTGCAATTTTCAAGTGTCAAGTGTTTTTCATTTTCTTTCTTGGAAGAGAGATGTTCACACATGCTGACTCTGTCCATTGAACAGCTATGCAAATTCTGCATGCCAGCATACAATGTTTCCTATGTCAGACAAGTACCTCTTCTAGAGGGCAATAAGAATTTGAAGTTCTTACATTATGGTTAGATACTGATGTTCTTACTCAGGAAAAATGGTCACCTAATGAGCACCCAGAGTTTACAGAGGCTGAGGCTAGAAAGGACCATTAGATCTTAAATTTCATGTATTTAGCTCAGTATTGAGCTCATTACTTCAGTTAGAATATAATTTGTGTTTGGCCAAGCTGTATTTTCTAGTAAGTTTTCATTGTGCACACAGCAACACATGGACAATTCACTAACAGCTCCAAGAGTTTAACTGCCTCACTGTTATAAAGCTCTATGTCCTCAATTTTCAAATTTAACTGTTCAGTCTGTAACTTCCAATCACTCTTTTTTCTTGTTCTCTTCTCTACTAGACAAAAAATCTCTTCACTATTCAGTTTTTCCAATCAATGGGAGTGCATAAGCTGTATCATGAAGTCATTTTTTTTTTAATTACACAGCATGAGCTTTAAGCCTGTCGGATGAATTTATATTCCTCCAAAATAATTTTTTCTACACCTTCTCCAATTTAAAAACATTTCTAAAACAGACATAGTCGCATTTGGAACAGTGTTCTATGAGCAGTTTCACCTCTGTCACTTGCAGTTGAAAAGACATTTCCTCTCTTGCTTTCTTATACTCCCAAGGATAATACAAGCCCTTATGGCAGTAGAATAACATCGGGATCCCTGTCAGAGAGCCTTACAAAAAAAAAAGGTAGTTCAGTTTTCTGTAAAAATGTCCTACAGTCTTTTTCTCTACATGTGTAATTTCACAGTTTGCTGTTTTGCTAGTATTGGATGCCATAAGATATCAAACAGAGGCAATTTTACTTTCCTATAGCTGGTAATACTGTTTCAAACCACAGTGACTGCATGGGAGAAGAGTAAAGCAGAGCATGTAGTGGCCACTGCAGGGGACCATTACGGTATGCTAATACTTCTGAGGGTAGTAGAAACAATTAATATCAGATTATTTGCTGAAAACAGTATTTTGAAAGTGTGACATTCTGTGAAGAAATGGAAAGTGAAGGAAAGGGATCAATGTAAATGACTTCAAATCTGTTCTGAAGTCTCCACAGAAATAGACATTGTATGCAGCATAATCAGCTCTTGACATCCTGGTTTATGCCTTGAAGAAAGCTGTATGGAGTCAATCCAGTTGCACACAAATAGGCACTAAGAGCCATTTTGAGGGTCATTTAGATAGCAGT
This sequence comes from Indicator indicator, assembly GCF_027791375.1. Classification (NCBI taxonomy): domain Eukaryota; kingdom Metazoa; phylum Chordata; class Aves; order Piciformes; family Indicatoridae; genus Indicator; species Indicator indicator. The sequence continues at coordinate 69,063,676 of NC_072053.1, read as the reverse complement.
GACATCAACAGGATTTCAACAGATTGGTCCTGGGTCAGATGGGAGATTTATTCCTTTCTGGAGTGGTTATATGAATTACACAATGAATACAGATAACCTTTTAATGTGATATGGACTCACTTTCTTCAAGGCCAGCAGAATTTCTAAAGTACTGGTGTGAATTATGGAACACAGAATCACAATTAGTACTGTGTACCGGTGATGAAAGAGAGACTTGAGGATCATAAAGAATGGCCAGTAGGTGAGTGTAAAGAGATATGAAGAACCATCTAGGGTAGAAGACATGTAAAATGAAAATAGTCACATGCTCTGTCCCCAGTGGCATAGTGGTGTGACATATCAGAGGGTGTGTGAATCTAGGTGTTCTAGTTTTGACAGTTGCTTTTGTGCACACTTTGTATCAGACCATTTCTAACAAAGAGGAGGGATGTGAAGTGCTCATGAAGCATGGAGTTTTTCCTGTCAAATAACAAAAAGTATGTTGAGTTTTGTTATGTCTGAGAAATATCTGCTTATTTTATGCTGCTATAGAATAAAAGAGGACTGCAGATTCATATTTTCCACTTTTTTTTTTTCTTTTTTTACCACTATGAACGACATCTTCCTTAGAGAGAACAGGTTTGCAGAGCATTATGAAGCAGCAGGCAGCAGCACTGCATCAACCCTGAAAGAAACAGTAACCATTCTGGTTCTCCTAACAGTGGAAGGAGCAGACAGTGTAAGTATTCATACCATCTATCTCTTATTTATCATGAAGTTCAGGCAGCAGCTCAATTCCTTCTAAACAGGGACCATATTCAGTAACTGAATTTTAATCTCATACTTTCATCCTAAAAGTACCAAACTCTGGCTGATACAGTATGAAGATAAGTGAACCAAAAAATATGTTCTTTTGAAAAATTTCGGAAGTACTACTCTTAACTATGAGACAAAAGACATCAAACTTTTATTTGATAATATGATAGAAGAGTCTGTTGTGTACAACACACAAACAATAACTAGGTGCTTTAATCTGGTTTTGATGCATCATCTTCTAGCTTTCTGTAATGAAAAACATATGAAAAGAAAATGAAAGCAGGAGAGGAGTTACATCCTTCAAATAATTACTGACTGAAGGCATAGGACACCACTAAAAATTAAATCATCTTTAATGAGAGACATCTACAAGGACAAAATTTGCAGATATTAATCAAGGTGGCAGTAAAACCAAAAAAGGTATGACTTTTCCTGCTATAACTGTTAAAGTCTCAGTCTCTTGGCACAGTTTGGGAAGTGATAAATGTATAGTCATAGAGACAACAAGTGACTCTCTGTTTTTAACAGCTATTTTAAAAATGGGGACAGATGCTGCCAAGGAGAGTTAAGAACATTGCATTTTTAAGTGGATCAAATGTAAGTAACTTGTCATCCTATACTTAAATGTTTTCTATTTGATTATGTCAACATACTGAGAAATGGCCAAAGTAAATTTGGTAGGCACCAACACAGCACATTCTCTACAGAAGGTCAATGGAAGAATCAGATTTTATTCAGAGAGTGCAGCTATGAATGCTATTTCTGATTGATTAAGAAATAGGGCATGACAAAACACAGAAATATTGTGGCACTTGCAGAGTACATTATATTCAACAGGACATATGAAAAGGAAAATGTGAAATAAAGCAATATTTTTAGGTAGGTAGAGCCAAACACAAAACATGTCTGGAGAATACTTGGCTTTTTCTTATATACCAAGACATAAAAAACAGTGAGAAACATTTCCATTAATGTAGCACATTGGAGACTTCTTTTTCCCCTGAAATTCCACACCTGGCTAACTTGTGCTTATTCTAAGAAAAACAAGATGTGTGCAGCTGCCTTCATAATTACAATCATCAGCAAAAGAAAACAGTGAGTTTGCCAGGCAGTACCACTTGGTTGAGTAGGCTGGCCATGAGCAATTCAAATTTATCAATACTATCTCCCTCTTCTCTCCCTTCTCTCCTCTCTTCAAAGCACTCATCCACCTGACCCATGAAATTAGTCTTCCTTCATATCTCATTATTTTCCTTCTTCCCATCTTCTCCAGATCTACAGTTTCACAGTTGCAATCTCCTTTTTGTTTTTCCCCTCTTATCATCCACCTACTTCTATGACCCCAGCTCATCTAATATGCACTACCTCATTTTTCTCTTGGTTTTTCAGGGCTTAAAGAAAAGTCTGTGTCTTGACAATACAGCTAAATCACAGGAACAGGTAAACTTTGGATGCATACTTTGGCTGACCATACACCTCAGTAGCACTGGCAAGTTGAGTTTTGTCTACTGGTGGTCAAAAAGCCTAGCCTTCAGGCAACAGCCTTCTCCCAGGATGTGCAGATCAGGGTTGAAGTCAGAGAGAGGGCTAAACCACAATTGCATAGGTACACAAGGATTTGCCAAGGTTAAGGAATGAGTTGTGCAAAATGTCACTATACCTTCACTCTTTTTTTTTTTTTTTTTTTTTGGTTTTTTTGTTTTTTGTTTGTTTTGGGTCTTTTTTCTGTTTGTTTTTTGTTTTGTTTTAATTTTGTTAGCAAAACTACTTTGGGCCTTCAAGGTGTTTTTTATAGCAAGTAGAAGAAAATAATGCAGGCTACATATTAATCCAAGCATTCATAAAGTGATAAATTTATAGTCTATGAGGATAGATAATGCAGCTTCCCAAAAAACACCAAGTAGCGGGAATAGCTATAAAACAGTCACTGATGTTAGTTATTATTGAACCTATAATCCCAGTCTTTACCCCCCACACACTCAGAGCAGTATTCATAGCACATCATGTTTGAAAACGTAAACTGCGCTTATCTCATACATCTGAATACGGCACAGAATAACCAGCTCTCAATTAGGAATGAAATAATAAAGCCAACAGAAAGCTGCCTAACTGAATTTTTGGGACAATGAAGTGTGAACAGGTGTGATGATGTGTTAAACAGCATGTGGCAAAAAACGCCTATGCTTGCTAATGAGATGACAGTTACTTGTTATGCAAACTGTCCTAGTAAAATCATCTTTGCGTGATACCTATGCCCTTGGGCTCACACACAATCAACCTGAGAACTGCAACATGTCATTCACAATGACATTCATCAGTATAGACAACTATATGAGATCTGTATGCATAGCAATTCCCAATGCTCTCTATCTTTAAGGCAAAGGCAACTTTTTGTTAGAGTAACTTTGGAACATACAAGCTTTCTTAGGTAAAAAAAGAGTGGGGACTGATGAGAATTGCAAGGTCCACTAGTGGGAAATATAGAATAATTAAAATGAAATCTCCTTTCATTGTATTTTTGTAGCTTGAAATAACACTCATCTTTTTCAATGAAGTGATTGCTAATAAATTTGCGTATTTAATTATGATGAGCTAAAAGAGAAGTAGAACAATGGAGCTTGTCTGTGAATTTTCTCACAGAACACATACTTCCTATTAATTTTATTTATTGGAGGGAGAATGAATAGGAGGCAGGGAAGGAAGAGTAATCATCCTATAATCACTTTCCTGATTTTTTTTTCCTGAAGAGTATTTTTTTTTCTGAAGAGCCTTTTGTAACTTAAAGAAATGAGAAAGAAATTAAAATCTACTGCAAATACGTATGTCAATGTATCAATAACTGAAACCATTGAAATCGATAAAGGAAGATGATACATAAACCTTTAGAGAGCTGGAGTTCAAGCTGAAGACTAATGTAATGTAAGTTAATTGGCTGTTTCAAAGCAGAACACCGAGATACTAATGTTTAACAAATACTTATTTTTTATTATGCTAATGCATTCAATTTAAAATTATCTTACTTTGTTTCCATGTCCTCTTACCATGCAACAATAGCATTTTTTAAGGTTGATTTTCAATCTTTTTTTTTTCTTGCCATGATACGTACTTCCTTTGGGAGAGAGGAAAAGAATGAAATCATACACACTAAATAGATAGCAACATACCACCACATAAAATGTAGCACACACAAACTATGGGTATTTCAAGGAAAAAAAATCTGACAAAATGTTTCCTGAAAATTTGTCTTCCACAGCACTGAAGGAAGGTAGTATAGATTCAGTGTTAAAGACAATAATTTACAAAAATATGATATCTGCTGAAAGGTTTCTCTTAGCTTTTAGCCAAAAGAAGTATATTCCTTGCATATTTTGAAAGAAATGGACATATGCAAATTAATTATGAGAAAGACTGAAGAAACCAGTATGCAGAAAAAGGCATGTTTCTTTTTCCTGATAGTTTAAAAAAATATCTCTTTAGAAACAGTTTTGTACCACTTTGGAGAGAAAAATTACTAATAATTCATAAGAGAGGAAATGTATATAAATAGCAAGGTATTATGGCAAACCATATTTTCCATTATTCTTTAAGATTAAATACTGTCACAGAAACAATATTGTATCTTAGTATTATGCTCTTTCCGTGTTTTCTAAGTTATAAGGGTGACATAACTCATAGAATAGCAATTATTTACTGTATGCATGTAACTATGGTTATTTCAAAAGGGAAGGAAGCGTTTAAACAGATGCATGCTCAGAAAATAATGCACAATCCTTTCTGAACTCAGATTGTTCTGTATGGGTGTGATGACACTATAATTATGATGAATATCATCATTTTAGAATAAGGAAAACTTTATGTGGCTGTGTTGTATTAGCAAATATCTATGCAATATCACTTGGGCAAAAGCCCTCTGCAGCAACAGACATTTATATTATAGTAATCTGTCATTATAATCAATAACTGTTTTATTATTCATAATGCATGAAGTGCTAAGATGAACCTGTTGTGCAATAAATTTAGTGGTCTTTCACTTAAAACACTATGATTTTACAATATTACTAACGTTCACAAAACATTCAAATACAGAATATTGTCACATATGAGATTTATGATAAATTTAAAGTGAGGAATCTAGGCTACGTCTTCATGCTGTTCTCCTGTGGTCAGGAAAATCAATATAGTTCATAACGTCTGTGACACAAGCATAAATGAGTAACTTCTGAATTAAAAGCTACACTTATTTACTCTTAGCATTTTTTATTTTCTAAACAGACATATGTGATAAAATTTAAGATACGTCAGAAAAATGACTTTGACTCTTTTAATCTTTCCAGTGCATACAGTATGCATGTGAGTAAAATCCACAAATTGTTCTGCAGTAACTGTTTGAAAAGTATTTCATTTTCAATTTACTTCATATTCCTTGTTTGCCTTTCAGATTTAACCATGAAAAAAAACCACAAAAGAAAAACAAATCTGAAACAAGAACAGATCTGGGAAAAAATACTGATTTATACCTTTAAAATGCAAAAAGTAGAAAGCAAATATATGGACAGCTCTGCTTTTTGTCATACTCTCTTCTGTGGAACAATCCTATCCTACCAGAGGCTTCAGAGAAAAAAATGGAGAGAATGTAGCTACTGAGATTAGCTGCAAGGCTATCTAACACAACCTTTGTCATATATGGCTTTTGTAACACCCTATGGTTTTGTACCTCCATTAAGATGTTTGATATACTGCATTTAATACAACAGACCTTGTATTTTTCTAATCATCTTTCAAAAGACAATGAAAAAAAAACAGAATATTCCATGACAACAAAAGAGAAAAATCTGATTTAATGCATTGCAATGGTCTGCAAAAGAAATACAAGAACAGGATACATTAGGAAAACTAGGAATTCTGGGTCTCATTCAGCTCCATAAACTACATAAAATCTGGAAGTAAAACAATATCAGAAGTATCTTTGGTATACACTGAAACATCAGAATATAGTATGCATTAGTCACACATCTGTAAGTAATATCAAGAAAAGGTACCACTTAATCGGGAATAACCAGTTTAAAGAACCTGTCAGCATTCTCATGGTTTTATAGGTTGCACCTCTGCTTCAAACCACCTATATTTTGAGTCTCCACGAGTTCAAGACTGAGTCTCCAAAATGAACCTGAAATTCATATCTACATAAAATTCTCCAGAATAATTAAAAACAAACAAACAAAACTCCAAAACCAACAAAAACCCAAACCAAACCAAACAAAGCCAAAAGCAAAATGCAAACCACAAAATTACTTCCTTCATTACCATATAATTCTATAACGTCTGTGTTAATTACTCTTGGTTTTCTTTCTTCTAGGTTTTTTTTTTTTTAATGTCTCTGCTTTGCTTCCATTTACAATACAGCATCCTTAGGACAAAGACTGGATTGTTTTATTCATCTGTGATCATATTGATTACCATACCTATTTTTAAAAGTAGCTCATTTTACTTAAATAAAATCATAAAATAGGTAGGAACTTTCCAGGCAAGGGTAACACTATTTCTGCTTCTTGTCCATTCTGGTAAATGCATTGCAATAATATGTCATGATTAAACTCAGAGACAAGGGAAACTTTTAACTCTATGTATTGAAAATCTATTTTTGATGCATGTAGTGTATTCCCCTGACTGGCAATTATAATTTAGGAAGTTCAAGTAGAACCACATATATCATTTCTTCTGCCAAAAGCACTCTGGTAAATCATAGTTCTTTCGACCTGAAACACTTGACTCAGTCCTGGGAAGTCTATAGTATGTTATTAGATTAGGGGCATACTGTAAACTCTGCTCTGTTTTCACAATAGTACTGTATAGCTTGCTTGAGGTTTTTTACAAATGTCCCTAAGTTTACTACTGCATAAATATCTTTAAGTATGTTACACTATATAGTATCAAAGTTGTAATTCAGTGTCATGCAGTAATATCATAATGAAGTGGATTTAAACAGGTTTTGCCTTTTTTTTTTCTATACATAGAAACTTGCAGTCAATATATCTTCTTGTAATTTGTCTTTGGTTACTGCATTTTGAATTTATGCTGACCTGACAATGACACAATTTTTATGACCTCTGTTTTCAAGTAAGATCACAATTTATATCAAGTATGTCCTTTTTCTTAAATCCCTCTTTATATAAATCCTTTTAGGTTTTCCATCCAGTGTTTCGAGGAGCTTAGACATACTAGATGGGTTGGGGTTTGGTGGTGGGTTTTTTTGTTTGTTTGTTCGTTTGTTTGTTTAATTTTCATTTGTGTAAGACTGCATCCATCAGTGAGGAAATTAATATTAAGACAATGCCACCTCTCTGCACTTGCAGAGTGTACTCTTAGCAAGTTTGCTGATGACACAAAACTGGAAGAAGTTGCTGACACACCAGAGCCTGTGCTGTCATTCAGCCAGACCTGGACAGACTGGATTGCTGAGCTGAGAGGAATCTTGTTAACTTCAACAAGGGCAAGCATAGAGTCATACACCTAGGGAGGGATAAACCCATGCATCAATACAGATTCTTAGTTCACCTGCTGGAAAGCAGCTCTGCAGAGAAGGACCTGGGAATGCTGGTGGACAATAAGTTCAGCATGAGCCGGCACTGTGCCTTCTTGGCCAATAAGGCCCATGATATTCTGGGGTACATTAAGAAGAACATGTCCAGTAGGTCACAGGAGATTCTCCCTCTCTGCCCTGCCCTGGTGAGGCCATACCTGGGGTACTGTGTTCAGTTCTGGGCTTCCCAGTTCAAGAGGGATGGAACTACTGGAAAGAGTCCAACAGAGGCGTACCTCTGTTAGCAGAGTGGTTGGACTAGATGACCTCCAGAGGTCCCTTCCAACCCCGACTATTCTATGATTCTATGATAGATACCATGACAAAAAAATGTCTGCATGTCAAGAGTCATTGAGAAGCTTCCATGAAATTCGCTGTCAAATCGACACCCCAAAACATAACTTTTTTTGGCAAGAATGTATCTAATTGGACTTACCTAGTAAACTGACAAGACAGGCAACACCACAAATTTAGTCTTCCAGTATATGATTATGTTTAGAAAAAAAAATGCAAATTTACAGATGAATAAATTCCTGAAAATGCAATGTAGGTCATTTGGAAATATGACCAACATTCATCCCCATCCTCTCTGACTAAAAAAAAAAATTAAAAAATTATGACAGAGTGGATGAAAAGTTTGAACTTTTTCACATTGAAAGAAAAATGTTATTTTCATCCTGAAAGTACAATTAATTTAAAATTTTCTTCATCTCACAAACATTCCATTAATTAAACAAAACATTCAGAGAAAGAATTAATAATACTGCCATACGAAGAAATCACTTTTCATGGCATAGTTTTAATTATTGTTGTGGATTGAACTACAGGTAGTTGAATATAAAAGATTAATGTGAAACTGTAATCTTTATTTTTAGATTCTGCATAAAACTACCACAGAATTTACTGAAATGTAAAAAAATAGCAGTCTCAAATGGTGTTGAGATACCATGCCACAGACTTATCTATTCCCATCCAGAAAGTGACATAGGAAGAAACTGAATTAATGCAAATGACTAAGCAGAATGTAGAAACTATATTTTGAAGATGGTTTGGGAGAGAAAGCAGTCTGGGATGAAATGCTGAGCAAAACACTTTACCTTATTGATTGGTTCTTTTTTCAATAAACAGGATTTACTTTTACCTTGTTGGGATATATTTTGTTTTTTGGTTTGTTTTGGTTTAGTTTTTTTGTGGTTTCCTTTTTTTGTTTGGTTGGGGTTTTTTTGTGTGTGTTTATTTTTTGTTTTTAATTTTGGTTTGGTTTGATGTACTTGTTTGGTTTTGTATAAAATGGCTGCATCTGCAGAACTGCAGACTCTCTCAACTCTTTTTACTCAACAAAAACATCCTGTGTTTAAATTTTGATAATTATTCAAGTCAAACAGTATTTTCAAGGCACACCTGGACATTGCATGTGATCTGAATTATATTGTCAATAATAAAGGCTCAGAGAGCAATGAGCTCAAAAGTCAAGTAACATGAATGCTAATTTACCCTAACAAAGGACACAGTGATTTTTTATACTTCAATGTGATAGAAAAGAGGGTACAGAAGAATAACTCAACACTTCATCATTTTGCACAGCAGTTTGTTCTCTATACCTGTAAAGTTCCTTCTCATAAGATTCCTTTAAAAATTCGTACTAATGCAACCAAAACTAGTTAGTAAACCTGTAGACACATTGTATTTATACACTGAAAAAAAAAATTATAGTTAACATGATAATTAGGGTGGTTCCTTCTAAATCTTTTCTTCACTACATCTGTTGTTATTTATGCTACTGTCATGGTGCTTATTTCATCACGTGTAAACTTTTATTATGCATCTGAAACCACAAAGGCTCTCTACTAGATTAATTAAACATATTGTCTTTGAAAATGTTACTCTTCTCAGGTTCTGTGCGGAAAGAGTTAAAATCAGTGACTCTTAAAGAATATGAACATGATAGTTTAACAATAACCTCTGATTATTTTTCCATGGCAAGTCTCTTGCAAAATGGCACTAATTTGAAACTGTTAAAAATTATGAAGCAATAGAAAAAAAAACCAACAAAACCACAAAAAAAACCCCAACAACCAACCAAACAACCCCCATACCAACCAAATAAAAACCGACAAAACAAATGCTTTTGAACCAGATATGCATTTATTGCAACACTGTTAAATATATATGCATATATTTATTTAAAGCTATATAAAATGCAGTCACTGACTAAATTATTCATTAAAAAAAAAAATAATTCTGTTACCCTAGGATCAGTTTTGGTTCATATTGAGCTCTCATAGTATCTTCTGTGAGAAAGTCAGATGCCTAAATGATAGTAAAGGAAGTTACTCACTGCAGACAGTGTTTTGAGTGGAAAGAGGACCACTTACAAAACCAGAAAGAGTAAGAGTTGGTGGAACGTTCTAGCATTAACTCTCTAAAGAGCAACTCTGCAACTCTTAGTCAAACCAAGCAAACAAAAAGATTATTACAGAATAAAACAAACCCTCTGTTGTTCTCATGGTCTGTTTGCAAAGGAAGCAAAATTGTTCTAATACCAACAGGCTTTGAATAACTAAGTAACCTCTGCATCCTTGCCTCTAGTGTCAAAACATTCCTCTGCATGGACTTGGAAAAACAGTTATGTTTTTTCAAAATGAGAGGAGAAAAATTTCTAAAATAACCTGTCTGGAAGTAGGTTCTCTTCAGGACTCTGTCTCATGTGAGATGTAATTTTAGAAGGAAATGGAAGCTACTGTGCCCACAGAACAGGGAGTTTCAAGTAATTTGTACTCCAATAGCTAGAAGCAAGACCATCTTACTCATGCACATTATCTTATGTCTTGAAAAATACTGTATTTATTAGAATATATCATTATATTATATTATATTACCTATTATAATATATTACATATAAGGTAATATATGATGTTATTATAATTATATATTAGATTATATAGATACAATTTCTTGCAATCATCTGGGACTTGTCACATTTCTGATATCAATGATGCAGCTACACAACTAAAGAAAAGCAAACTCATCTATCATTTCCAGCTGCTAGGACTGAATGGAAACAAATGTACTGAGATCCCTGAGATAGTCATACAGAAGCAATCCCTGAAAACAAGTTAAATAGATACCATAGGGCATTGAAATTACATCAAAAATACAATTACATCAAAAACCTTGTGACTGAAATTCCAGTGAGTAGACTGTGTCTGACTAAGAATTTGTTCAAGCCTAGAAAGCTCCTTGTCCTTTTCTTCAGTCTATAAATAAAAAAGGGCATCTGAATTAGAAAGCTGGGAAGAAGCCCCAGAATTCTCTGCAGTATATTAATTCACTATAGTATCTGACATGTGGGTAGCTAAACATTTCATAACAATTCTTTTGTCAGTTACTGAAAAAGCATGTCTTGCCCTTATAATTCCAATGCATAGGATTTAAATTTTGGCTTATTTTAAAATTAATACTGTTCCTATCATTTAATAGTTGCATGCTTCCTAAACCCATACCATGGAAAAGAATTAGAGGCCATCAGCAAGCAGGTAGTTGGATTTTGGTTTTGACTCAGTGAAGATTTCTCAGCAGAGAACAATTATGTTTTGTTTGTTTTGCAAGACTTTTACTATAGAGGGGCTGCAGGGGTGGCTTCTCTGAGAACATCAGAAGGTTTTTCCGTGTCTGATAAAGCCAATGCCAGCTTGCATTAGCTGTCCAAGGCTGAGCCCATCAGCAGTGGTGGTAGCAACTCCGAGATAGTACATACAAATAAAAAAAAAGCAAATTTAGGTAAGGGAAGCCAGGGAGAGGAGTGAGAATAAGTGAGTGAAACATCTTTAGAGACATCAAGATCAGTGAAAAGGGAGAGGAAGGAGATGCAGAGATTACATTCCCCTGCAACTTGTGGTGAAGGACATGGTGAGGCAAGCTGTCCCCCTGCAGGCCATGAAGTTAATGGTGCAGCAGATAACCCCATGCAGCCTATGGAGGATCTCATGCCAGATGCCCAAAAGTACCCATGGGAAGACTGTGCTGGAGCAGGCTTATGGCACTACCTGTGGCCCTGTGGAGAGAGGAGCCCATACTGGAGCAGGTTTACTGGCAAGACTTGTAACCTTGCCAGGGACTCATACTAAAGTAATTTATTCCTTAAGAACTGTACCTGGTGGAAAAGTCTCTTGCTGGAGTTTTTGAAGAATTGTAGCCTGTGGGAAGGACTTACGTTGAAAAATTCCTGAAGGACTATCTCCCATGGGAGAGACCACATGCTGGAGCATGACAAGGGAGGAGTCTTGATGTATGATCTTGTTTGTGTCTTAATTTCACTCACAAGAATGTTCAAAAAGAACCGTGTCTTCTTCCCAACTTCCCAACTGAGACACTTCTCAAATTTCAGCTTCCTGCTTATAAAATTAAATTCCACTCCTACTTCTCAGGAAAGCTGTTTTATCTATTAATCACATTATTCACAAATTTTCATACCACTAACTCTGCAACATAGTCACAAGAAGGCCAACAAAAGTAGAATGCACCTGTTAGTATCCCTCTAGCGTTGTATTCTCATATAAGCTAAACTGAAATAAGTTACTAATCCTAGACAACATACTTCCTTTTACAAAATCAATTTGATGGTTTCAACTGAATCCATCTCTGGTGCAATTCACTGGTCAAGTTCACAGAATTGTTATAATAACTCAGTTCCATTGTCAACTTTTAACCTAAGAAATAGTTCAAACAGAGATAGTGTGATAACTGAGCTGTGTCTCATCCCATCCTTTACAAAGAACAGTTATTTTAAGTCAACATTGACCAAGGTCAGCAGTAAACCCATAAAGAAAATCCGTATGTACCAAACACCTTTCTAATATCCCTGAAAACAGTGAATAAAACACAAGAGATTGGTTTTCATCTATTTGTTATTGAATTTTGGTAAGCATTAAGACTGATGAGTGCAAGATTCCATCTGAGAAAAGAAAGTGCAAAACATCTGTGAGAGGGGAAGTCTACAGGGACAAATGCTACTAACATGAATGTATTGAACCCAACACACATGCTACTGAGGAACAAAATAAATCACATTTAAAAAAAAAGAATTGTGGGTTCTGAAAAAGAGATTAAGTTCATCTGGAATACCTGGTTTGTATTCGAAATTCCAGTGTAGTGACTAATGAACGCATTTTTATTTTAAATACAGCAGATGCCAAACATCCTCGCTACTTAGAAAATGTGAGGAGAAAAATGTCATTTTATAGAAAGCTTCTTAACAAGCATATTATTTCAATAAAACTGTTGATATAACTACTAGAAATTTATGGCAAAAAAGTAAGACCAATTCTCTAAATTAGTCACTTGTTTTAGCCATAGACAAGTTACTGGTTGACATTGCTGAATAGGAACTCAGCCCATGCTGATGTATATCACACAAAACCTACAAAGTCTTAAAATGTGAAATCTCTCAAATGCATCTCCAAATGTCACAACTTGTCCATCATCAATGCACTATGTTTAAGGATTATATCTCATATACTTCCAAGCTTTCACAGTTTACTGTAGAAGTAGAGAAGATTATATCTGACAAAGATTTGGAAGATTTTTTTTTTCTGTCAGAATTGCTATTTATTTTTGCTAATTTTTATTCCCCCATTAGGCTTAATAGTATAGTATGGAAAAGTGTTCAACCAACTAATAGATGTAGTTTCACTGAACTCAGAGAGAATTCAGTCACTGTAGCTCTTCACAGTTTCACATCTCCCTTCTGTATATTTCCATTTCTGTTCTCCTTGTGTGTGCCAAGCCCACAGCAGAAAATACCAAGTAAAAGTAAGCCTTTGAATATAAGCCTTTGGGTATGTCCCTTAGCATAAAAAAGATTTCTGAGAAATATTGCAGTAGAAGGATGGCTGTTCCATTTTGCCATGAGGTATGGGACACTGCCTTTAACTTCATTTCATATTTCTCAGCCATTCAGCACTGCGACATTCCACTCACATTTTCCATATCATTTATCAGTTGCAGGATGTTTTCTGGCTGTCCAGGAGGAAGTTTTGCAACCATTTTTTTTCCAGTTATTTCCAAAAACATGGCTAAGGGGAAGATAACTCTGATTTTCAATTATGAAGTTCTCATACTGTTTGACAACGCTTTTAGCCACATTTTTCTTAACCGAAATTAGCTACTTTATTTTTTTCAACCCAAGATGTTATCTCAGATATTGTCTTTAAAATCAGACCAATTTGTCCAAATTAGGACTACCTGAAAGACTGAAATAGGATTTTTTTATACTTTAGTAGTGAAATTCGCCACTGAACACCAACTTCCTTATATTTTCCACAATAATGATGCCAAATATAGACCTGTTTTTCTGTGCTGATCTATTCAAAAGAAAATAAACCCTAGCTTAGCTGCCTTCACGTTCTGACTTACTTCCTATCCTCTAATGCTTCTGAACTCCTAGCATTCACTTAATTAATTCAGCAAATAACTCTTTACTATCATAATTATGTATTTCATATATATAATAAAATTAAATTTTTAACAGCATTAGCTAGATTGTACTTCAGTTATTTAATAAATATACAAATGGTTAAAATAATCAGATTAACTATTTAAATGAATGAGGAAGGCACATTTCACACTAAGGCAGTGGATCCATGAACACATTAAACTCTCCATCACGATTTACAGATTTATGCTTCTGTATGAGCACATAAATAATAAGGGAATTTAATGAGGGGGTTAGAATCAATGTAATAATTTTGCACTAATAAGTTATTTGCCAGAGCTATAAAGGAGATTTACATATGCAGGCACCCCCACTCCAACAGAGAACAGTAATCTGATGTAGCTATTGAGAGCTAGAAAAGCAACACACTTCTAGTGCCAGAAGCAAACTGTAACTAGGTAAACACAGTAGTTTCAGAGCTGTATTTGCACTTAGAACTTTCAAACTGCTTGCTATCGTAACAGAATTATGGTACAGGAATACAAGAGAGATTCAGAAAAGAGATTAATTAGTGTAGAGAGGCTGTGGAGGCATAGAAAAAATACAACACATAACCAAAACCAACCTTCTGGCTAAATAGCAACTCTAAATCATGTCAAGTCTCTGTGACTAGCAACGTAAAAATCAATGTCAGAACTCAGCTGCAATTTAGTCAGGGGTAAGGGACCAAAACAGTGTGGAAGAATTTGCTTCCAGGGAGTAAGAAAGCTCTCAAATTGTGTAATGAAAAAATCCTGAAGAACCCTGACAGCATCTGCCCTGGAGAGTGTTCTCTTCGCCTGGAGGCAAAGGATAAGAGAGATCCTGAGATGACCCATGCTCTGGAAATCCTAGAGCAGGCCACATGCTTAGATGTTCACTCAAAATAATTTTGTGAAATATGTAAAATGGCAGCACCTTTTGCTCTTTTGAGGAAATACTGCTGGAACAACACAACTAATATCAATTCTTCCTCTACCCCAGACGCAGGAAGCCCAGTACCTCAGCAAGCAACAAAGTCATGTATGCCGATTCAGTCTCTTCTTCAGCCTTTTCAGATTGTCAGGTTAAGTCTGGCCTTTAAAGTGTTTCAAAAGAATTTATAGTACTTCTAAAAGTTTGCTGATATTAAAGAGGTCCTATGACCTAAAAACTGACCTTATGATTTTGAGAGAGGAAAAAACGGTGTAAGATTGTGATCAGAGGCCCCAAGCAGCATTTGGAAAGAACTGCTGAATAAGCAATAAGAGACAGCAAATCTAGAACAGAAAGTGAAACAAGAAGAGAGTTAGTTAAGAATAAGTATCCATGGTCTCATATCACTGCTGATGAATCTTTAACAACTGATTAGAGAAAAAGAGCTTACAAGAAATAAAATAATATATATGTATGCATATATATATTTATATATATATATATATTAGAAGGCAAATAGAATAAAAAAATTAATACAGACACTAATATACTATGCCAGTTCTTTTTATGGAAAGTTGTACTTATAACAAAAAAATATATACCTTTATGATTTCATAAGAAGAGCTTTGAATTTTAAGACTAGTAGCTTCAAGCAACAGGAAAAAAATACAAAATTACAAGCAGAGGAAATGGTGGTTTCTTTTAATCACAGACAGTCGGCTAAAGGGGCAGAGTGTTGACTTGCACATCAGGACCTAACCATAAGCAAAATATTGTGCTAGTTGAAATAATCACACGATATTAAAACAATCTGAAGGTTACAAGTAGACTGCCTACAAATAAGAAAACAAACTCAGTATTTCCATTTACCACAATTGCAGTAATGATCTTTCTCCTGCTTCATGTTTATGCAAAAGTTCTCCCTTGCAGGTGAAATGAAGCACTCATTTCATTACAGCTTAATGTTTGCAATCTAGGACAATACTCAACTCTAGTTGCCTGAACACCGCCAGTGCTCCTTAACAACTTTAATTTCAATATTAAGACATTTTTTCTTTACTATTAATGTAAATAGTCTTTACTATTAAATGTAAAATATATATTAATTATATATTTATTTCCCGTGGTATGTATTTTTAATTGTTTTTCATTTATTTGCAGGACGCCATGTTTAACAGTTCAGTAAAGCCATTTTAAAATCACCTCTTTGGAGTGTTTTGGGTTTTTTTTCCTGGAACCTGAACCTCAGCTCTTCCTGTCTTACAGCTTCTGCTAAGGGGATTGATGTGACTCAGCCCAAAACGATTAACGTCTAAGTTCACTAGGAACATTTTATTTCTAAATGTGCATTAAGCATACACATGTTCCAGGGTGACTGGAAGAAATCTAGTGGCTTATCTGATCTTTGTCAAGATGTCAGAACAGATGAACCACTGATCTTAAGCTCCAAGCAGCTGGCAGCCCATCTACGTTGTAATATAATGGAGGCTTAAATATTTTTTCTCAAGAGTAAAATCCTCTTTTTCTTATTCAAGCAATAAACACACTGGCTTAGTTAGATGAAATCAGTAGTATTGGCTCTATATTACAACTACTAAAGCCTACATGAAAATGTTAGTAATGTAATTAGAATCTTAATCAGTTTTATATCACTGTGAATCATTAATACGTGTTTTTGTTCTAAATACATTGCTACTTACTCATAACAAATGTCAAGTGAAATCATGACTGTTATCTTACACCAAAACATACTGACACATTGTACATCCCCTGAGGAGCTTGCATGTAAGACAGGAAAATGTGTAGTAAAAGAACAGCAAAGATTGAGAAAATTGTTAGGGTAAAGAACAAAGGGGAAAACCCTTGTCTACCTGAACAAAGTGATGACTGTTAGTCAATATTCTTTGTGGATAATTTGATTCCAAGAAAATTATTTATTACATGAGCAATACATTGCATATTGAGACACACATAATGAGGCACAGCCATATATGTATAAACAAGTATCTTTTTGGCTGTTGTGGTTTTTTACTCACAACTCCCCTATTGTGAGCAGAAAAGCAAATACAACATTCTTGTACCTAAAGTGGTAATAAAACCAAAACCCATAGTCAATAGTCACCAGAATAACAGTTCCTAATTTTTAACCTACTGAACAGAACAATAAAACACTGTACCAAACCTTTAGCCTTCACATACATGATATATATTACAAATTATGCTTTATACTGTATGGTATCTTCCCAGCAGTTCAAGAACAAAAATGGATTTATGATTAGTGTCATAAATCCATTATCAATTGTGATCATATACGTACGGCATCAGAACTTACTTTACACTGTTGCCAAGGGTAAAATAAATTGTCGATAAAATAGTTAATTACTCAATAATGTTCTGGTCATAGCCATAAGGTAATTGATCTGCAGGTTTACCTTCTTTATGCTTACAAGAATAACTGTCCTGAAATGACAAAGGATGATGCAAGCCATTCCTTTCTTGATAGGTAATACAACTCTGGAATAGCCAGTTAAACTTAAGATTTTCCAATCAATATTTTGATATATCTTTAAGATAAAGCTGCGTTTTGATAGTAATACAGATTAAGGACAACATTAGGAGGCATATTTACAGATCATGGGTCTGTGCTGTGCATACTACATAATTAATGAGATACTGCATGATTAATGAGATACAGCATAATTAATGAGATACATTTTACCAGAGTATAAAGTTGATGTTATTTATAAATGTTGCTCTCATTTTTACTTTTTCCTCAATAGTTCACTTCTGTATAAATGAGATTAAAACCAACAAAATCTTGAAATTTAATGATACGCTTACACTTACTATAGCAACTCCCATTTTACTACTATGTAATGACAAAACAAACAAACAAAAATTCCAGAAAGTATATACTTTTCAATTTTTCCATTTCAATGAACTCTTTTATTTGCAATTCAAAAAGTAGTATGTGAAAGCAAAGGACTGTGAAAAATTAACCCCACTTTAAATCCTAAATAACAGTTGGAAAGAACATACAGAATGTGTTTTGCAAAAAAAAAAAAAAAAAAAAAAAAGGGAGGAAAGAGTGGTTTTCTAAAATTTCTATTAAATTCCATATGTTAAACATAAATTGGATTAAAATCACTGTATTAAATATATTATGAAGATGTGAACATTTATTCAGATATAAACTATGAAAAACATAAACAGTATTTAAAAGAAGAGTTTGGGACAGCTCTATAGCATTTACTGTGAAAATCCTCCAAGCACAGAATCAGAATGGTGGTAGCAATCTTCTCATGAAAGCACTGAACAAAGGTGTGTTGAGGCCTACGTTTGCAAAGTCCTCAGTCAGATCTGAGTTCTCTCAAGAGTGAACACTGTATTTTATTGTCTGAAATGAAGGATATTAAAATGGAAGGAAATTAGAACTCTTTTAAAGGAACTGCCAAAAATCAATTGGTTTACTTCACATCCCTCAAACTAGCACAAAATTCACATCCTCCCCACTGTGACTATGCCTTGAGAACAAGAGCTGTAGGAAAATAAAAAAAAGCATGAGCTAGGAATATAAGAACATTGTTAGAAAATGTAGGTATACAAGAAGGCTAAGGTCCCTTTGGAATTAAATATTGCAAGAGATGTCAAGGAGAACAAGGGCTTCTTCAAGTGTAACAACAGCAAAAGGAAGACTAGGGAAAATGTGGGCCTACCGCTGAATGAGGTGAGTGACCAAGTGATGGAAGGTGCAGCGTGTATCAGTGTGAGAGCTGAAATCCCCCCCTACCAACAATAACCAGGCTAGCTCAGTCTGAAAAGCAACTGAAAGCTGTATTTACAAACAAATCTACAATCTATGGTGAAATGCAATGGATATGTACAAATATACAAAATTCACAACATTTACAAATATATACAATCAACAGAAAAACACAACCAAGCTCCCTTTGCTTCCCTCCCAAAGGGGCCTTTCCCAAGGGGCCTCACTCTCAGGGGCCTCCTCCCCCCAGACTCCCCTGGCAGAAAGCAGAGAGCTAAGAAGCAGAGAGGTTGTTAACTTTAGCTTGCCAAGGTCAGTGTGTTATCTTCAGCCAGAAAAGAAGAAGCAGCAGCCAGACAGCCCAGCAAGTTGCGAACTGCAGACTCCAACTGCCCCAACTTTGTTTTGAGTGGTGGTTCTTAAACATTTCTATCTATCCAATGGAAGTGTTTAGAACAATCATTATTTTTCTTTCTTATACCCAGTAGTGACTTATTTACATTCTTTTGCTTTCTCTGCTTGAACTTTGAGAAGAAACATTAAAAAGACAGCTTTTAAACCATCACAGTTCACCCCTTCTAAACCATTCCATTGGCTGCTACTACTATCCATCTAATCTAAAACAATATCTACAACGAGTGAATAAAGATCATAGTCCGTTCCGGCTATCTCAGATCTAGATGATTCAAAAGGTTCGAATCACAGGGAAAACAGCAAACAGCTTGTTTCCTTGCATATGGAGTGAAGAAAGGAACAGGGACTCTCAGGTGACTCAGGGCTCTCAGGGTTCTTAGGGTTCGTGCACCGAGATCTCATGGATTCTCCTCTTGGACGCGATATCATATCTGTACAGCACTCTGAATTTAACCTCTCTCAGCGAAAGTTAGATTTCTTTGTGGAATATGCTGAATTTCACCGTTCTCTTGCATCAATAGGTGTGCCCAGGACCTTCAGCAGAAACCATCCCTCGGACAGGTTTGGCCTCTCCTGAAGGAGAAAACACTGAAACAGTTTTGCCTAACAGATTCTTTTCTCTGATATCAGGAACTCTATCATCTTCTTCCTTTTGCAACAAACCTGATTGGGCAGGTCCAGCTCGATTCACTGAACCTCTATTACTCATCAACCAGGTTGCTTGTGCTAAAAGCTTCTCCCAGTTTTTTAAAGATCCACCCCCCCATGGATTTGAGAGTGGTTTTCTGCAAACTGTTGTAGTGTTCAATCTTCCCTGCAGCCGGTGCGTAGTAGGAAATGTGGAATATCCGCTTGATGCCGTGCTCTTTGGCCCAGTTTTTTTACAAGATTGTTCTTGAAATGAGTTCCATTGTCTGACTCAATCCACTCTGGAGTTCCATGTCTCCACAGGATTTGTCTTTCCAGATGAAGAAAGGTGTTATGTGAAGTTGCATGAGGAACTCGATAAGTTTCCAACCATCCAGTACTCGCCTCTACCACAGTCAGCACATATTGCTTACCCAATCGAGAATGAGGTAGAGTGATGTAGTCAATCTGCCAGGCTTCACCATACTTGTACTTGGACCATCGGTCACCATACCACAAGGGCTTGATACACTTTGCCTGGTTAATAGCAGCACAAGTGTCACAGTCATGGATGACTTCCCATGTACAGAATGTTCTTAATGTCTGGACCAGTTCGGACAGGTCCTAGACCCATCGCTTGGACTACTTGTCGCTTTATCTGGTCAAAGGCTGCTTGTTGCTCAAGACCCCACTGGAAAATGTTTTTCTTTCGAGTCACATCATGGAGAGGTTTCACAATCTGACTGTATCCAGGAATGTGCAGTCTCCAAAATCTCACTATACCTAAGAAACGGAGAGTTTCTTTCTCATTGATGGGATTTGCCATGGTGGAGACTTTGTTTATCACATCCATTGGGATGTGACGGTGACCATCTTGCCACCGCACTCCCAGAAACTGGATTTCTCTGGCAGGTCCTTTCACCTTGTCTCGCTTGATAGTGAAACCAGCTTGCAAGAGAATGTCAATGATTTTGTTACCTTTCTCGAAGACTTCTTCAGCAGTCTCACCTCAGACGATGATGTCATCGATGAACTGAATGTGTTCTGGAGCTCCACCTTTCTCCAAAGCATCATGGATCACTGCATGGCAGATGGTTGAACTGTGAATCCACCCCTGGGGCAAACGATTGAATGTGTACTGAATGCCTCTCCAGGTGAAAGCAAACTGAGGCCTGCATTCCTCTGCTATGGGAATAGAGAAGAAAGCACTAGCAATGTCTATGGTAGCATACCATTTGGCCTGCTTGGATTCCAGCTCATATTGGAGTTCCATCATGTCTGGTACAGCTGCACTCATGGGTGGAGTTACTTCATGCAAGGCATGGAAATCAGCTGTCAGATGCCATTCTCCATTCTGCTTTCGCACAGGCCAGACTGGACTGTTGAAAGGTGAATGAGTTTTGCTGATGACCTTCTGACTCTCCAACTGACAAATCAAGTTTTGAATGGGCACCAAAGAGTCACAATTGGTTCTGTATTTTCTGTGATGTACAGTTTGAGAAGCAACCAGCAGCTTTACATCATCTATCTCATGATGTCCCATAACTGCAGATTCACCTGAAACTCAGGTCTAATGGACAACTTCAATTTTCCTCCATCAATTTCTACAGTTGCCATTCCAAAAGCCCATTTGTAACCCTTCGGGTCTTTGAAATGCTCTTCTCTCAGAAAATCAATTCCCAAAATACAAGGTGCATTAGGTCCTGTTACAATAGTATGTTTCTTCCACTGTTTCCCAGTTAAACTTATGTCAACCTCTACCTTAAACAACTCTTGAGATCCACCAGTGACTCCCTGAATAGTTACACATTCTCCCCTTTGATAATTTGATGGTATTATGGTGCACTGAGCTCCTGTGTCAACCAAGGCCCTGTACTTCTGAAATTTTGAAGTGCCAGGCCACTGGATATACACATCCCAATAGATTCTGTTATCTCCATTATCCCTTACCTCCCCCTGGTGGAAGGCAGGGCACCCCTAATGGTGGGGATTATCTCCACATGTACAGCTGGCACAACGTTCAGCATCAGAATTAGGATCACTGTTGGAGCTATCAGAGTTGTTCTGGGAAACTGAGGAAGTGACAGCTACACTTCTGGTGTTGTTACCTCGGGATCTGCTACTCTGCAGCTCCCGTAACCTCTTGAAAAGATCAGAAGTAGGTTGACCATCCCATCTGTTCATGTTCTCACCAAACTGATCACGCAGAGTTATCCAGATACTGCCACATGATTGCTTCTGCCGTCTGTTTTAGTTTGACCTATGCTGGAATGGCCTCCTTGGAGCACGTCTGTTCCTGACAGCTGAAACTTGTATCCATCTGGAGGAAGAGGAATCAGAATCATCCCCCTTCATCAAGTTGGATATGGAGATTTTAAGTTCCTCTTTCAGCTCTTTCATGCAATTCTTTGTCTCTTCAGACAGAGTTTCAGTGGCTGAAACCAAAGAAGTACGTGCAAGACTATCCTCCAACTGCCTCATTTGGTCAGTGAAATAGCCAACAGTAGGAGGCATTCCACCATAATTTCTTGCCACAATTCTGCTTGCCAGAATAGTAGCATAATTAGGGAGAGCAAGCTTAACGAGCTTTTTGGCAAGGCTTGTTCCCACAGGAATTTCATCAGGATTCAGCATCTTATGATCTCCATACATTACTTCTCTTACAGCAGACTCAGGCACTTGATTCCCTCATCTATTGTGTTCCAAGACTTAGGGTTCCATGGTAAATCATCTCTGCTGGGGTACCTCAGCGAGACTGCCTGTAAGAGGCATGTCCACAGAGAAACTTTATCAAGGCACTTGCTTAGACGCCTGTCTATGCCTGTGTCTTTTGAGAGCGTACCCAACTGGGAGGCCAACTTGTCGCCTACCACCAAAGCTGGAGCTCCCATATCATAACAACGGCCAAGCCAAGACAGGATTGACTCAGTGTTTCCTCTGATGTAATCCTTCCTCACATGTCTAATCTCCTGTCTGGGTGCATTAGCTGACTGTATGTCATCCTCATCATCATTATCCTCATCATCATCTTGAGGTCACTGTCCCCGTACTCCTACTACAATCCTCCATGCAATTTCCTGGAGTTCAGAGGCACTTCCAGCAGCTGCTAATTTACCAGGGTCCACATCCTGACCTATATCTCCATCACCCACGTGTGGTTTCAAGAAGTCTGCCAGAGTTTTAAGGCTATCCTTCTCTTCCCCATCAGAAGGATCTTTTTTAACAGAGGGATCCTGAACAGAAGGACCGTCACCTCCTTCTGCACCTTCTGCACCCTCTCCTGCAGCATCTGCACCTCCTTCTGCCACACCTTTGTGCTTTCTGGTGACAATAGCAACCAAATTTACTGGGTTAACTTTCACATTCGCAGTAGAGTCAGCAGGAGCAGAGAGATTCTGTGCAGAGTCAGCAGGTACAGAGGGAATCTGTACAGAATCAGCAGGAACAGAAGGATTCTGTGCAGAGTCAGCAGGTATGCTTTGAGACCCTGCAGCTGCTGCTGCGTCCATCCTGGCAGCAGAGGGAGGAGGAGACTGTGCCTCGTTAATGGCGCCTGCCTGTGCAGTCATGGCTGTTATCTCAGATTCTGGCAAAGTTCCTGGAGCTTCTGGCAGCGGCCCTGCAGCTGCCGCTACTGGCTCTGAACCAAGGTTATCAGCAGCTTTCTTACAAGCCTTTTCTTCCCCACACTTAACTGTGATCACCTGTACGCTGTAATCAGAATCAGAACCTAATTCCGAACCTCTCTGAGCTTTTCTATGTTTCCTTTTACGTCTACCCAGGCTGCAAGAGCAAGTAGCCTTATGTGTTTCCTTATGTGTTTCTTGATACAGTTGTACCAGCATCCATATGTTTATTCCAAGAAACACCAAATTCACGGTTAGCATAAGATATCTAGGGTACCATTGGTTCCAAAGACCCTCTGTAGATGTAAGAGGAATAACAAACTCAAATGCATCTGCTAGCAGATTTATAGTTGAGATACTATATCTTCTTAGCTCAGTAAAACCATAACAGAAATCAAGAACATTTAGTCACTTGTTCTTAGCTCACAATCTTGTCTATCATGGAGGAAAGGGCCCATCTGTAGATGTGTTATCACACTGATAACAGAGGAAAGAAAATGTCGCAGAATCCAAAACAGCTTCATTTTGCTTCCTAATCTGAGCAGAAATAAATCATACAAGCAATTGCCCCACGTTGGTGTGATGGTTTGAAACTGTCTTTTTAATTTTTCCTTGCAAACTTCAGAACAGAGAAAGTGAAAGAATGTAAATAAGTCACTATTGGGTGTAAGAAAGCAAAATACTGATTGTTCTAAACCCTTCCATTGGATAGATAGAAATGTTTAAGAACTATTACCCAAAACAAAGTAGGCACTCTGCACATTCTGCGTTCGGCAGTGGGGGCAGTTGCTGGGCTGTCTGGCTGCTGTTTCTTCTTCTCTTCTGGCTGAAGATAACACTACTGACCTTGGCAGCTAAGTTAACAACTTTCTGCTTAACAAACTCTGCTTCTCTGTCCAGGGGGGTCTGGGGGGAAGCTCCTGGGAGAGAGGAGGCCCCTTTGGGAGGGTCCCCTTGGGGGAAGCAAAGGGAGATCGATTGTGCTTTTTCTGTTGATTGTATATATTTGTGAATGTTGTGAATTTTGTATATTTGTACATATTCATTGCATTTCATCATAGATTGCAGACTCTGCTTGTAAATACAGCCTTCATTTGCTTCCAGTCTGAGCTAGCCTGGTTATTGTCGGTGGGGGGGGAATTTCAGCTCACACCGACACACTTTTTATTTTGGCGCTCCAACTCGGGGCTCAATTGCTTGTTTGATTTATTTCTGCTCAGATTAGGAAGCAAAATGAAGCTGTTTTGGATTATGAGTCATTCTATTTCATCTATTATCGGTGCAATTGTCTACAGATGGGCCATTTCTTGCATGATAGACAAGATTGTGAGATATGTGGCATATAAGTCATTTCTTTGGGTTAAGAACAAGTTACTGAATGTTGGTGAATTCTGTTGTGGTCTTATTGGGCTAAGAAGCTATGGTAACTCAACTATGGATCTGCTAGCAGACACATATGAGTTTGTTACTCCTCTTACAACTACAGAGGGTCTTTGGAACCAGTGGTACCCTAGATATCTTGTGCTAGCCTTAATTTTGTTGCTTCTTGGAATAATCATATGGCTACTGATAGCACTGTGTCAAGAAAGACATAAGGCTACTTGCTCTTCCAACTCTGCTGTGAATGTGAAAGCCAAGCCAGTAAATTTGGTGGCCACTGTAAGCAGAAAGCGTAAAGGAGCTGCAGGAGAAGATGCAGATGCTGCAGGAGATGGTGCAGATGGAGATGAGGGTCCTTCTACTCAGGGTCCCTCTGTTAAGAAAGATCCTTCTGATGAGGAAGAGAGGGTTAGCCTTAAAACTCTGACAGACCTCTTGAGACCCCACATGGATGATGAAGATGTAAGTCAGGATGTAGACCCTAGTAGATTAGCAACTGCTGGCAGAGCCTCTGAACTCAAGGAAATTCAACGGAGGATTACAACAGGATTATGGGGACAGCGACCTCAGGATGATGATGATGATGATGAGGATGACATACAGTCAGCTAATGCACCCAGACAGGAAATTAGACATGTGAGGAAGGATTACATCAGAGGAGATAATGAGCCAGTCCTGTCTTGGCTAGCCAGGTGTTTTGATATGGGAGCCCCAGCATTGGTGGTAGGTGACAAGTCGGCCTCTCAGTTGGGGATGCTCTCAAAGGATACAGGCATAGACAGGCACCTAGGCAAGTGCATTGGTAAAGTTTCTCTGTGGGCACGCCTCCTACTGGCAGTCTCGCTGAGGTACCCCAGCAGAGATGATTTACCATGGAACCCTAAGCCTTGGACCACAATAGCTGAGGGAATCAAGCGTCTGAGAGAGTTTGCTGTGAGAGAAGTAATGTATGGAGATCATAAGACTCTGAATCCTGATGAAATTCCTGTTGGAACAGGCCTTGCCAAAAAGCTCATTAAGCTTGCTCCTCCTAATTATGCTACTATTCTGGCAAGCAGGATTGTGGCAAGAAATTATGGTGGAGCACCTCCTACTGTTGGCCATTTCACTGACCAAATGAGGCAATTGGAGGATAGTCTTGCACGTACTTCTTTGGTTTCAGCCATTGAAACTCTGTCTGGAGAAATGAAGAATTGCATGAAAGAGCTGAAGGAGGAACTTAAAACCTCCATATCCAACTTGATGAAGGGGGATGATTCTGATTCCTCTTCCTCCAGATGGATACAAGTTTCAGCTGTCAGAAACAGACGTGCTCCAAGGAGGCCATTCCAGAATAGGTCAAACCAAAACAGACAGCAGAGGCAATCACGTGGCAGTATCTGGATAACTCTGCGTGATCAGTTTGGTGAGAACATGAACAGATGGGATGGTCAACCAACTTCTGATCTTTTCAAGAGGTTACGGGAGCTGCAGAGGGGCAGATCCCGAGGTAGCAATACCAGGAGGGTAGCTGTCGCTTCCTCAGTTTCCCAGAACAACTCTGATAGCTCCAACAGTGATCCTAATTCTGATGCTGGACGTTGTGCCAGCTGTACATGTGGAGGTAATCCCCACCATTAGGGGTGCCCTGCCTTCCGCCAGGGGGAGGTAAGGGATAATGGAGATAACAGAATCTATTGGGATGTGTACATCCAGTGGCCTGGCACTTCAAAATTTCAGAAGTACAGGGCCTTGGTTGACACAGGAGCTCAGTGCACCATAATACCATCAAATTATCAAGGGGGAGAATCTATAACTATTCAGGGAGTCACTGGTGGATCTCAAGAGTTGTTTAAGATAGAGGTTGATATAAGTTTAACTGGGAAGCAGTGGAAGAAACATACTATTGTAACAGGTCCTAATGCACCTTGTATTTTGGGAATTGACTTTCTGAGAGAAGGGCGTTTTAAAGACCCTAAGGGTTACAAATGGGCTTTTGGAATAGCAACTGTAGAAATTGATGGAGGAAAATTGAAGTTGTCCATTAGACCTGAGCTTTCAGATGAATCTGCAGTTGTGGGACAACATGAGATAGAGGATGTAAAGCTGCCGGTTGCTTCTCAAACTGTGCATCACAGACAATACAGAACCAACCGTGACTCTTTGGTGCCCATTCAAAACTTGATTCGTCAGTTGGAGAGTCAGAAGGTCATCAGCAAAACTCATTCACCTTTCAACAGTCCAATCTGGCCTGTGAGAAAGCAGAATGGAGAGTGGCGTCTGACAGTTGATTTCCGTGCCTTGAATGAAGTAACTCCACCCATGAGTGCAGCTGTACCAGACATGATGGAACTCCAATATGAGCTGGAATCCAAGCAGGCCAAATGGTATGCTACCATAGACATTGCTAATGCTTTCTTCTCTATTCCCATAGCAGAGGAATGCAGGCCTCAGTTTGCTTTCACCTGGAGAGGCATTCAGTACACATTCAATCGTTTGCCCCAGGGGTGGATTCACAGTTCAACCATCTGCCATGCAGTGATCCATGATGCTTTGGAGAAAGGTGGAGCTCCAGAACACATTCAGTTCATCGATGACATCATCATCTGGGGTGAGACTGCTGAAGAAGTCTTCGAGAAAGGTAACAAAATCATTGACATTCTCTTGCAAGCTGGTTTCGCTATCAAGCGAGACAAGGTGAAAGGACCTGCCAGAGAAATCCAGTTTCTGGGAGTGCGGTGGCAAGATGGTCGCCGTCACATCCCAATGGATGTGATAAACAGAGTCTCCACCATGGCAAATCCCATCAACAAGAAAGAAACTCTGCGTTTCTTAGGCATAGTGGGATTTTGGAGACTGCACATTCCTGGATACAGTCAGATTGTGAAACCTCTCTATGATGTGACTCGAAAGAGAAACAGTTTCCAATGGGGTCCTGAGCAACAAGCAGCCTTTGACCAGATCAAGCGAGAGGTAGTCCAAGCGATGGGTCTGGGACCTGTCCGAACTGGTCCAGACATTAAGAACATTCTGTACACGGCCGCGAGTGACAATGGTCCAACCTGGTGCTTATGGCAAAGAGCTCCAGGGGAGACACGAGGACGTCCTCTTGGTTTCTGGGGTCGTGGCTACAGAGGCTCAGAGGCAAACTACACTCCAACAGAGAAAGAGATTTTAGCTGCTTATGAAGGAGTGAAAGCTGCTTCTGAAGTGATTGGAACTGAGTCACAACTTCTTCTAGCTCCTAGATTGCCAGTTCTGAATTGGATGTTCAAAGGCAAAGGTTCTTCACCACATCATGCAACAGATGCTACCTGGTCTAAGTGGATGGCTCTGATAACACAGAGAGCTCGAATGGGAAATCTCGAAAGGCCTGGTTTGGTGGAGGTGATCACAAACTGGCCAGAAGGCACAAGCTGTGCAAAACCTCCAGAGGAGAGAGTAACTCGTGCTGAGGAAGCTCCTCCTTACAGTGATCTGTCTGATGATGAAAAGAGATATGCTTTGTTCACAGACGGTTCCTGTCGTCTGGTTGGGAACAAGCGGAGATGGAAATCTGCAGTGTGGAGTCCAACGCGCAGAGTTGCAGAAGCGAGAGATGGAGAAGGAGAATCCAGTCAATTGCAGAGGTAAAAGCTGTCCAGCTAGCTCTTAACGTAGCTGAACGTGAGAGATGGCCAAAGCTTTATCTCTACACTGACTCGTGGATGGTAGCCAATGCCTTGTGGGGTTGGCTGAAAGACTGGAAGAAGAATGGCTGGCAGAGGAAAGGAAAGCCTATCTGGGCTGCAGATCTGTGGCAAGACATTGCTGCTCGCAT
Organism: Indicator indicator; assembly: GCF_027791375.1. Lineage (NCBI taxonomy): Eukaryota > Metazoa > Chordata > Aves > Piciformes > Indicatoridae > Indicator > Indicator indicator. The sequence continues at coordinate 69,035,305 of NC_072053.1, read as the reverse complement.
TGAGAGAATCCCAGTGAAAGTGAGACACATCGATGCTCACATTCCTAAGAGCAAAGCTACTGAGGAACAACAACACAACCATCAGGCAGATCTAGCTGCAAGAGTTTCCCAGGTGGACACAAACTCTGATCCTGATCCTGATCTTGACTGGAAACACCGAGGTGAGCTGTTCTTAGCTCGGTGGGCCCATGACTCGTCAGGACATCAAGGCAGAGATGCAACCTACCGATGGGCTCGTGACAGATCCATTGACATTTCCATGGATGCTATCACACAAGTCATCCATGACTGTGACATTTGTGCTGCTATTAAGCAGGCAAAGCGGATCAAGCCCTTGTGGTACGGTGACCGATGGTCCAAGTACAAGTATGGTGAAGCCTGGCAGATTGACTACATCACTCTACCTCGTTCTCCATCTGGTAAGCAGTATGTGCTGACTATGGTAGAGGCAAGCACTGGATGGCTGGAAACTTATCCAGTTCCTCATGCAACTGCACGTAACACCATTCTTGGCCTGGAGAGACAAATCCTGTGGAGACACGGAACTCCAGAGAGGATTGAGTCAGACAACGGAACTCATTTCAAGAACAATCTTGTAAAAAACTGGGCCAAAGAGCACGGCATCGAGTGGATATTCCACATTCCCTACTATGCACCAGCTGCAGGGAAGATCGAACGCTACAACGGTTTGCTGAAAACCACTCTCAAAGCCATGGGGGGTGGATCTTTGAAAAACTGGGAGAAACATTTAGCACAAGCAACCTGGTTGGTGAATAGTAGAGGTTCAGTGAATCGAGCTGGACCTGCCCAATCAGATTTGTTGCGAAAGGAGGAAGGTGATAGAGTTCCTGTTATCAGAGAAAAGAATCTGTTAGGCAAAACTGTTTGGGTATTTTCTCCTTCAGGAGAGGCCAAACCTGTCCGAGGGGTGGTTTCTGCTGAAGGTCCTGGTCACACCTATTGGGTGATGCAAGAAAATGGTGAAATTCAGCATATTCCACAAAGAAATCTAACTTTGGCTGAGAGAGGTTAAATTCAGAGTGTTGCACAGATACAGCATTGCGTCCAAGAGGAGAGTCCATGAGATCTACGGTGCACGAACCCTGAGAGTCCTGAGTCATTTGAGAGTCCCTGTTCCTTTCTTTGCTCCATCTGCGAGGAAACAAATTGTTTGCTGTTTTTCCTGTGATTTGACTCTTTTGAATCATCTACATCTGAGATAGTCGGAATGGACTATGGTCTTTATTCACCTAGTGTTGTAGATATTATTTTAGATTAGATAAATGATAGTAGCAGCCAATGGAATTGTTTAGAAGGGGTGGACTGTGATGGTTTGAAACTGTCTTTTTAATTTTTCCTTGCAAAGTTCAGAACAGAGAAAGTGAAAGAATGTAAATAAGTCACTATTGGGTGTAAGAAAGCAAAATAACGATTGTTCTAAACACTTCCATTGGATAGATAGAAATGTTTAAGAACTATTACCCAAAACAAAGTAGGCACTCTGCACATTCTGCGTTCGGCAGTGGGGGCAGTTGCTGGGCTGTCTGGCTGCTGTTTCTTCTTCTCTTCTGGCTGAAGATAACACGTACTGACCTTGGCAGCTAAGTTAACAACTTTCTGCTTAACAAACTCTGCTTCTCTGTCCAGGGGGGTCTGGGGGGAAGCTCCTGGGAGAGAGGAGGCCCCTTTGGGAGGGTCCCCTTGGGGGGAAGCAAAGGGAGATCGGTTGTGCTTTTCTGTTGATTGTATATATTTGTAAATGTTGTGAATTTTGTATATTTGTACATATTCATTGCATTTCATCGTAGATTTTAGACTCTGCTTGTAAATACAGCCTTCATTTGCTTCCAGTCTGAGTTAGCCTGGTTAATGTCGGTGGGGTGGGGGGATTTCATCTCACACCGACACAGTTGGGCACCAAAAATAAAAATGCATCAGTGTGAGAGCTGAAATCCCCCCCTACCAACAATAACCAGGCTAGCTCAGTCTGAAAAGCAACTGAAAGCTGTATTTACAAGGAAATCTACAATCTATGATGAAATGCAATGGATATGTACAAATATACAAAATTCACAACATTTACTAATATATACAATCAACAGAAAAGCACAACCAAGCTCCCTTTGCTTCCCTCCCAAAGGGGCGTTTCCCAAGGGGCCTCTCCCAAGGGGCCTCTCTCCCAGGGGCCTCCTCCCCCCAGACTCCCCTGGCAGAAAGCAGAGAGTTAAGAAGCAGAGAGGTTGTTAACCTTAGCTTGCCAAGGTCAATGTGTTATCTTCAGCCAGAAAAGAAGAAGCAACCAGACACCCAGCAAGTTGCGAACTGCAGACTCCAACTGCCCCAACTTTGTTTTGAGTAGTGGTTCTTAAACATTTCTATCTCTCCAATGGAAGTGTTTAGAACAATCATTATTTTTCTTTCTTATACCCAGTAGTGACTTATTTACATTCTTTTGCTTTCTCTGCTTGAACTTTGAGAAGAAAAATTAAAATGTTTTTAAACTATCACACAGAGAAAGGGGAGTTACTGAATGTGTTCTTTGCTTCCGTCTTTCTTGATGAGGCTGATCCACAGGAATTCCAGTTCGTGAAAGTAGGAAAGAAAGTCTGGAGAAAGGAAGACTTTCCTTTAATCAGTCGAGATAAACTGGACTCATAAAAATCAATGGGTCCCAATGAGATGCACCCTTGAGTGTGAAGGGATCCACCAGGTGTTATTGTTAAGGCACTCTCCATCATTTTTGAAAGGTCATGAAGAACAGAAGTGTCTGAGGACTATCAAGGAAATAGGCTGCCCAGGGAGATGGTGAAATCACATTCCTGGAGATGTTAAAAAAATGTGTAGACATGGCAGTTTGATACATGGTTTAATGGCCGTGGTGGTATTAGATCTATGGTTTTACTCAATGATCTTATAAATCTTTTCCAACCAAAACAACTCTATGACTGTATGATTCTGTGACAGAAAGGATGCCAGTGTCACTCCAGTCTTCAAAAAGGATGTGAAGAAGGATTCAGGCATCTATAAGCCAGTCAGCTTCACCCCCATCCTTTGGAAAGTAATGTAACAGCTCATTCTGGATGTCATCTCTAGGAATGTGGAGGAAAAGAATGTTACTGGAAGTGGTCAAGACGGATTCCCCAATGGGAGCTTGGCCAGTCTGATAGCTTTCCATGACATGACTAGCTAGGTAGATGATGTTAGAGCAGTGAATGTTGTCGACTTTCACTTCAGCAAGGCTTTTGACACTGTCTCCCATAACATCCTCATAGTGAGGATTAGACACTGTGGGTGAGATGACTGTACAGTGAGGTGGATTGAGAATTGGCTAATAGGCAGAATTCATATGGTTATGATCAGCAGAGCAGAGTCTGTCTGGAGGCCTGTAGTTAGTACTGATCCCCAGGGGTCAATACCAGGTCCAGTCTTGTTCAACACATTCATCAATGACCTGGATGAAGGGACAGTGTGATCTCAGCAAGTTTGCTGATGACACAAAGCTGTGAGGAGCAGCTGACACACCAGAAGACTGTGCTGCCATTTAGCAAGATCTGGACAGGCTGAAGAGGTGAGCTGAGAGGAAAATCAGGAAATTTAAGTGTATTGTCCTGCACCTGGGATGGAATAATCCCATGCATCAGTACAGATTAGGGGTTGACATAGTGGAAACCAGGTCTGTGGAAATCCACCTGGGAGTCCTTATGGATAACAAGTTTACCATGAAGCAGCTGTGTGCTCTTGTGGCCAAGAAGGAAAATGGCATTTCAGGGTGCATTAAGAAGAGTGTAGCCAGCAGGTAGAAGGAGGTTCTCCTCCCCCTCTACTCTGCACAGGTGGGACAGATGGGACAACATCTGAAGTATTGTGTTCAGAGCTCCCCAGTTTAAGAAGGAAAAGGAACTACAGGAGATTCCAGTGGAGGACTACAGAGATGATTAGGGGATTGGAGCTTTTCTTTTACAAGGAGAGACTGAAACCTGGGTCTCTAACTTGCAGGAAAAAAAGACTGAGGAGGGATCTTATCAATGCTTATATTAGGAGACTCTCCCTTAGTTTTAACAGAAAATATCTCCTTTTGCTTTTACAGGTAGAACCATTTCACACTCTTGTATATGTAGCAAATCTCAATCCCTTTTTTTCCTTTAAAAGCACAATATCGATAGTTGCAATGTTTTAGTTACAATTTTTCACTTTCCGGAATTCAGGTATAAATAAACTCTCACAAAGCACACACATTCTTCCACAGAGTAGGATATGTTGTCAAAAATCTTAGCAATTTTCACCATCATGCTGCTTTTCAAATTATAACTACCAGGAAGGCAGCAATGTAATGAAGACCAGCATACTATAACTTGGAAGAGAGACTAAGAAAACAAACATATGGAATAGAAAAAATCTTAATGGTGTGAATGTGATTCAATCAGATAAAGAAAGGGTCATTCTGAAATAAAGCAGTTGTATTGAAGTGTAGAGAACTATTTAACAGGTTCAAAAATCAGAACTGAGAAAAAAATCAGGTCTCAGATACAGAATTTTTTCTGCAAGTGAAAGAACATACAGATACCCTTTCAGTTTAGGAGGAAGGGTCCCTGCTATTCAGTCAAATAATTTTCCCATTTTTTTATGCCTTAAACATTCATTTCGGAATTCATCTGACAGAGTCAATTTCACCTTTGAAATTACAGGCAAAAGTAGTTTCAGTACAACATGCTTATGTGGGAGGGAAGGAAGGAGGGAAGGAGGGAAGGAAGGAGGGAAGGAAGGAAGGAAGGAAGGAAGGAGGGAAGGAAGGAAGGAAGGAAGGAGGGAAGGAAGGAAGGAAGGAAGGGGGGAAGGAAGGAAGGAAGGAAGGAAGGAAGGAAGGAAGGAAGGAAGGAAGGAAGGAAGGAAGGAAGGAAGGAAGGAAGGAAGGAAGGAAGGAAGGAAGGAAGGAAGGAAGGAAGGAAGGAAGGAAGGAAGGAAGGAAGGAAGGAAGGAAGGAAGGAAGGAAGGAAGGAAGGAAGGAAGGAAGGAAGGAAGGAAGGAAGGAAGGAAGGAAGGAAGGAAGGAAGGAAGGAAGGAAGGAAGGAAGGAAGGAAGGAAGGAAGGAAGGAAGGAAGGAAGGAAGGAAGGAAGGAAGGAAGGAAGGAAGGAAGGAAGGAAGGAAGGAAGGAAGGAAGGAAGGAAGGAAGGAAGGAAGGAAGGAAGGAAGGAAGGAAGGAAGGAAGGAAGGAAGGAAGGAAGGAAGGAAGGAAGGAAGGAAGGAAGGAAGGAAGGAAGGAAGGAAGGAAGGAAGGAAGGAAGGAAGGAAGGAAGGAAGGAAGGAAGGAAGGAAGGAAGGAAGGAAGGAAGGAAGGAAGGAAGGAAGGAAGGAAGGAAGGAAGGAAGGAAGGAAGGAAGGAAGGAAGGAAGGAAGGAAGGAAGGAAGGAAGGAAGGAAGGAAGGAAGGAAGGAAGGAAGGAAGGAAGGAAGGAAGGAAGGAAGGAAGGAAGGAAGGAAGGAAGGAAGGAAGGAAGGAAGGAAGGAAGGAAGGAAGGAAGGAAGGAAGGAAGGAAGGAAGGAAAATGAAAAATATTTACAAGTTTCAGTTGTAAATCAGTTGTTATCCATCCTCTGCATATGTGCATGCAGATACCCAAAAATGTATCTGGTTGAAATGAACATAAGACCTGTTTGGCAAATATCAGTATTTGAAAAATCATGGCAGTCAGGTGAGGTTCCTGGGGACTGGAAGAAAGGAAACAAGGAAACATCACACCCATTTTTAAAAAGGGTACAAAGGAGAACTCTGGGAACTACTGACCTGTCAGCCTCATCTCCGTGCCTGGGAAGATCATGGAAGAGATCCTCCTAGATGCCATGCTGAGGCACATGGAGGACAGGGAGATGATTCAGGACAGCAAGCATGGCTTTACTAGGGGCAAGTCCTACCTGACTAACCTTGCTTTTTTAAAACTCCTTTGGCCTATGAAAGATAAACATATACTCAAGATACCAGATGTATTTGATAAATGACCTCAGGTGACAGCATAGGGAACTTCAAATGTTATATTTATAATATATGAGATTCACATTTCTTAAATCCTTTAAAGATTTCTTAACTCTTTTGAAGATGACAGAAGTTGTTCTGTACACTTTAAACAAGTCTTTCTGTGTAGAGTGATTGAAAACCTGGCAGTTTATAAAACATTTTGTTTTCCCAGCTGTAGTTGATCTCTCTGTTTTAATGAGAATTTATGTATGTAAATGTTTAATAAGAAAGGACACTTAATATCATTACTTATCATCATACTGATATTGGAAATATCATGGAGAGTGGTTTGACAACTACATCATTTAGTTCCTTCAGGACTCTGGGATGTATTTCATCAGGTCCTGTAGACTTGTATATCATCATGTTCCTCAGCTGACCACTCACCCTGTTTTCACTTACAGAAGGAAGGGACTTTGTCTCCCTGGTCTCCAACTTGTGGTCCATCAACACAAGAGCAGTAAGGAGAGGAGTTGCCAGTGAAGACTGAGGTAATTTATCAAGCACATCTGGTATTTTGAGCGTATGTTTATCTTTCATAGGCCAAAGGAGTTTAAAAAAAAAAAAAAAACAGGTTAAGGTCAGTACATACATTATAGTTAATTTTATTTTCCGCTAGAAACAATTAGAGAACAGTAGAACAATTCAACTGAGCAGCCAAAGTTAGACTCTGGATACAAGACATCTTCCTTTCACTGCTAGATCACACCTTCCACTGGAATTACGTAGAACTGTCATATTCAAATGCAAATGATCTCAGATGAATTTTGCTCTGATTTTGGAAGTCTGGACAAATGTGTGTAGTCTTTCCTTCAGAACAATTTTCCAGTTTATCTCTTGTCGTCAGACATCCATCTCACAGGGACTCCAGCACTGAATTACATTGCTATGACAAAATCATCCATTTTAACCCTGACTTCATTTTGACTTGAGAATACAGAAAAAATTAATCTCTGAGTAACAGTTACATTCAAAGCACCTGTCCATTAGTAAGTGTAACAAGTTAAATTCTTCAGGAATATTTAGAATTATCTTGTGGCTAAGAAAGTGTTGAAACTTGTTCTAAAACATTCAATGCAACAACCTACACTTTGTATCTGGTTTTGGACTCCTCAGTACAGAAAAAAATTTCAATAAAACAAGGTGAGCTCAATAAAGGACCAAGGCTGAACTAGAATGTAGTAAACCACAACTGAGATCACTAAGAAATTGCTCCATTACAGGCAAGACTGTCGCTCATGTCTCTGGACATGAAAAGGCTGGGTTCACAGGATCACAGGGTCACAGGAGGTTAGGGGTTGGAAGGGACCACTGGAGATCATTGAGTCCAACCCCTCTGCCAAAGAAGGACCACAGAATCTAGCACAGGTTGCATAGGAACGCATCCAGATGGGTCTTGAAAGTCTCCAGAGAAGAAGACTCCACAACCTGTCTGGGGAACCTGTTCCGGTGCTCTGCGACTTCTTTACAGTGAAGAAGTTCCTCCTCATGTTGAGGTGTTTATATCCATTACCTCTCGTCCTATTACAAGGTGCAACTGAGAAGAGCCTGCCCACTCCCTCTTGACACCCAGGCCTCAAATATTTATAAACATTTATTAAATCCCCTCTCAGTCTTCTCTTTTACAGACTAAAATGCCCCAGGTCTCTCAGCCTCTCCGCATATGACACGTGTTCCAGTCCCTCAATCATTCTCATAGCTCTCCATTGGACTCCATCAAGTAGATCCCTGTCCCTCTTGACTGGGGAGCCCAAAGCTAGATACAATATTCCAGGTGAGGTCTCACCAGGGCACAGTAGAGGGGGAGGAGAACCTCCTTCCATCTGCTGGACACACTCCCCTTAATGCACCTCAGGATATCATTGGCCCTCTTGGCCTCAAGGGCACATTGCTGTCCCATGGATAACTTGTTATCCACCAGGACTCCCACGTTCTTCTCCACGGGTCTGCTCTCCAGCAAATTGCCTCCTATCCTGTACTGGTGTAGTTTATTATTCTTTCCGAGGTGCAGGACTCTGCACTTGTCCTTGTTGAACCTCATTTGGTTCCTCTGTGTCTAGCTCTCCAATCTGTCCAAATCTTGCTGAATGGTGGCACAACCCACAGGTGTATCAGCTAAGCCTCCCAGTTTGGTATTGTCAGCAAACTTGCTGAGCAGACACTCTGCCCCTCATCAATGTCATTGATTAAGACATTGAACAGGACGGAACCCAGCACTGGTCCCTGGAGACTCCACTAGTTACAGCTCTCCAGCTGGACTTGGCACCATTGACCACCACTCTTTGGATTCTTTTGGGTAAGCAGTTCCTAATCCATTGCACTGTCTGTTCTTCTACCACCCACTTCCTGAGCTTGCTCACAAGGAAGTTATGGGACACAGCATCAAAAGCCTTACTAAGGTCAAGGTAGACAACATCCACTGGTCTCCCTACATATACTCATTCAGTTACAACATCATAGAATTCTATTAGATTAATCAAGCATGATTTTCCCTTGGTAAATACATGCTGACTACTCCTGATCATCTTTTCCAAGTGCCTAGTGATGACTTCGAGAATAAGCAGCTCCATCATTTTTTCCAGGGATGGAGTTGAGGCTCAGTGGTCTGTAGTTTCCTGGAACCTCTTTCTTGCCCTTTTTGAAGACTGGAGTGACACTGGCTTTCCTCCAGTCCTTAGGCACCTCTCCTGTCTGCCACGATTTTCCAAAGATGAGAGAGAGTGGTAGAGCAACAACATCAGCCAGCTCTCTCAACACTCTTGGTTGCATCTCATCAGGGACCATGGACTTGTGTATATTCAGTTCATATAACTGACCCCTAACCCAGTCTTCATTGACTAGTGAAGAGTCTTCCCACCTCCAGGTTTCTTCTTCATCCAAGGTCTGAAATTCATAGGGGAGTTCAGTCTCAGAAGTAAAGGCTGAAACAAAGAAGGCAAAGATGCCTTCTCTGCATCCTCATTTATCAGGGCTGCCTCTTCATTCAGCAGTGAGCTCACACTTTCCCTATTATTCCTTTTCCTACTGATATATTTAAAGAAGCCATTCTTGTTCTCTTTAACTTCCTTTGCCAGTTCTCTTTAGCTTCCTTTGCCAGTTTTAGATCCAAGAGGGCTTTGGCTTTCCTTGTTGCCTTCCTACATGCCCTTTCAACTATTCTTTAGTTCTCCCAAGTCACAAGTCCCTCCTTCCATGAGCTGTAAGTGTCTTTCTTCCATGAAATTTCCTGCAGAAGCTCTGATTTCCTTCAGAAGCTCCTTGCTCATCCATGTATATCTCCTGGCATGTCTACCCCATTTTTCACTCAAGGGAACACACTTATTTTGGGCTTGAAGAAAGTGGCACTTAAAAATTGACCAAACTTTCTTGGGGTCTTTCACCCTCCAGAATCTTTGCCCATGGGATTCCTCTAAGTATATCTCTGAGGAGTACAAAGTTAGGCTTGAGGAAGTCCAGGGGTGTAATCCTACTTATAGCCCTGCTTCTACCCTGTACCTAAACTCCTCCATGTCATGATCACTGTCGCCAAGGATGTTCAGGACCTTAATATCCCCAAGCAGTCCTTCTCTATTAGTTAACACAAGGTCCAGCAGTGCACCTCTCCTTTTTAGCTTGTCCACTACCTGCATCAAAGCATTATCACTGACACACTGCAAGAGCCATTTGGAATGGATGTGCCTAGCTGTGTGGGCTTTCCAACAAATATCAGGGTAATTGAAGTCATCCATGAGTACTGAGAAGTGTCTACTAGAGGCTACCTCCAGCTGACTGTAGAAAACCTCATTAACATGTTCTGTTTGATTTGATACCTACTGTTTAAGGCCCTTAAACCTGATATGTATGGCACGCCAGTAGACTGGCACTAAAAAAAAAAGTTCACTGTCAGAGAAAGTTGCCTAAATAACCGGTGACATTTTCAGTTTTCTACCTGTGCGGCACACACTGGGGAATCTGAGACTAGGAAAAAACCTCCTATGGCAACTTGATTTTGGGAGGTAAGCAACAAACTGCCCTCATATGGAATCTTTTAAACAAAATTAATGGAAAACTTAGGTGGAGAAAATATCATGGAATACATCAGTATCACAAATGCAGGATAACCTCACAGGTTTGTCCTGGAAACCTGACAGAGATTGCTGCCCTTACCTTGTGTAATAAAATGTATATTCTAATATATTTTACTACTTAATATCTTGGGCGGTGGTATCTTCAAACACCATTGTAATTTACAAAGTATATTTACAGGTGCTATTCGGTTGTGGGTATTACATTCCATATATAAAGACAGTTAAATGATTTAAACACAGATCTAACATTTCCAATACAGCAATTCAAATAAAGGTTCTATGATCCGTGGTTTTCCCACAAATGGGATCCTGTGGCATATTAGCTGGGTACTCACGACTTGCTCCTCTGTCTGGTATCTTCCCAGATACTGCCGCTATAATTCAAGCAGTCCTTGGCTCAGAAAGGGCTAGGGGTCTCTCTTTTGTATGCTCTGGTCGTCGGGCTGTAGCCTCTTTTGGGGTTCAACTCTCTTGGAGCTTTTCCCTTTTCTGCCTTGGTCCAGGTGCAAGGCTTGGGTGTAGTTGTTGCCTGTTAGGGCAAGTTCATCAGCTGCTACTTCAGCTTTTGCTTGTTGCTTGCTGGGTGAGAACAAGGTAAGTTGCCTAATTTATTGGCTGGTTTAAATACTGTCCCAAGACAATTAATGCCCTTTGGTAACACAGAACCCAGATAACTAGACTTATAGGATGGTGCATATTGAAACATGGCCAGGGGCACATCCAAACATGTCCAGGGGCACACACAGTTCACAGCTGTGTTACAATGTTAATCACGTGCTACATGTTTATCTGGACCCCAGGAAGTGTCCAGGTTTGCACAATCACAGGTGCTTAAAATGTTAATCACACATGGTGCACATTTCCCTTGACCATCTGGACCTCAGGAACTGTCCAGGTTAGCACATTCACAGGTGCTTAACCCATTGTCTGGGCTAGTGTATGTTTTGGGGTTTGACCCCTCAGGACACCTTGACCTTCTGGAAAAAAGATAACTGCAAGATTAATAAAAAACCTAATGCCTCTAACTTAAATTATCAGTCTGCCCTGATAAATATAAGCTTTTGGCTTCTCAACTAAATAGTGTTACGACTGATCCTAACAGCTTGTGCACATACCACAGAAGTCTCTCATAATAGAAGATGTTGTATTCACTTCACATTACTGCTGTAGATCCAATCATGATCCCATTCATAAATGTCTTCTTTGAGCAGCTGTGAAATTAGGTCAGCAGAGCACTTACAATTGGCTACATCAGTCACATAGAACATGAGCTGCTTCTCACTGAAATCAGATTTACTTGACTTCACATAGATGCAACATTTGATAAATGAGAGTTTTGGGTTTAATATGGCTTAAAGTAGTCAGCCATAATTAATGTCAGTTTGGCATTAAAACCACAGTTACTGACTACTCTTAAGGGTAATGCTTTTAATACACTTAATCAAAATTAGACCCATTAAAAAGATGTCAGAATTTTTCCTCTCTTCATCCATGAAGCATCAGAGACAGCCAACTTAGGAATTTGTTTCTACTCTAAATCACTGAAGTAGAGAACAAAAGATCTCTGGATTTGATGGCTATGGCTGAAGCATTCAAAATGATAAATACTCACATTATCTGACCATGTTTACAAATGACTCTGATGGTCCTTTTTAACACTGAGAGGCCACCATGTGTTGCAATCACTGTTTGTGAATCTGCCTCCCTGATTAGGCAGTGCTCTCTGTAATAACCTTGATAACACTGAACACATGTTGTAGGAAAATGCTGTCAAGCAAAAAGCTAAGCTAATCTCATCTGTCTCTGTCACCTTTAATACATATGCTTAATTTTTCAGTTTTTTTTAAAATAATATAGTAGTAGATTTGAATAATAATACTTCAAGCTTTTTCATATCTGAATAAAACAATCTATTGAATTTAAAACAACATTAATGGATTCTTTAGGAAATGACTGGTCTTGTGACTCAATTACATTCAAGGCATAGACTAGCACAGATAATCATTAGCCTTACCTAATTAAACAAGTCACATGTAACTGAGAGGCTGAGCAGGAAAGCAAAATGTGCCTTGCCATATATACAAACACAGGCAGAGGCTTTTGAAGTGTACTGTATTGTGCTAGAAGAAATTCAATGTTTGATGTAAACACTAGGGTTTTTTTTTATTATTATTTGCAAATCTCAAAGAACCTTTCATGATGTAGGTATTGCTTACACATCTGTAACCTAGAGATCACATGCAGAGGTAACTAGAATGGAAACATAAAATAATACTATGTCACAGTTTTCATTATTTTTACACAGCTGTAGAATCCCAGATAAAAGGTGTGTTTTATACAGTTCAATGACATTTTATAAAGGCAAATAATGTTTTTTTACACAGAAAAAGCTTTCCAGGAGTGTCTCTGCTAAAATTTTTTCATAAATAGTGTAACATCTCCTGATTTTATTACAAGAAAAAAGAACAATTATATAGTAATGTATTGTATGCACAAGTTCGTTCATGTGTAACAGCCACTGCCGTGTTATACTGAATGATCCAGTAGGGTTGACATTCTTGTAAATTAATCATAGCCATTTAGCAATAACAGTAAGTGCAGTATTCTAAAACATATTTTGCTCAGACAGAGATGCCTGCATGGGAAAGTTGCTGTTTCAGATGGCTGTTATCCAATTTGTTTCTGAACACAGGGCATATACTTTACCATCCTTTTACTATTCAAGTCATATTTATAACTCATAAGACACTGAGCTAAGGCAAACAGACCCATACTCAGCACTGATTTTATAATGTAGCTCAAGCCAAATGTCCATAATATGCATACAAGAAAAAAAATCTAACATTCTTTATTCCTACAGAGCTGCTAAATACTATATGCGACTAAATGTACAGCAGATGTCAAATGTGATTGGAGTGTTTGCTCACTGTTAATGTTTGTCAGCAATTTTTCACCTTATGAAAAGTTAAGATACAAAGCAAGTACAGGGAATTACATATCTGTAAACCTCTTTCCCCTTCACTTATTTAGTAGAGTTCCTGCCTTGTTTATCACTGGAAATGCAAATGCCTTGAGTTAGCACATTTTTTAAAATTGCTATTCAAATAACCAAACTGAACTTCTTTAACAAGAAAAATTCACATTGAAAATCAGGTTGCTAGGTAGCCTAAGATTTTGTAGAAAACATTCTAAGTGTGCTGTCAAAACAGCAAACCAAAATTCATTTAGGTCCCCAACTCCTTATTAGAATTTGAACAAAACTACTCAGAGATCCATGATCATTTTTGTTTTGATGCTGGTGGGGGCAGAATTCAGTAAAAGCCTTATCATGCAGCCAGCTCTAGTCAAAGCTCTGTCAAAGTTGCCATGCCCTAACCTGTGCTTTCACACCTTTTAGGTGTGAAACTGCCTCATACACAACCAGAGTGTAGACGTGTCTTTATGATGTATACTGTATACTAGGGGTGATTCTTACATGCAGTGGTTAAGCATAAGTAGTGTTGTTCAGAGCTCTCAGAATACCCAGACACACAGTCTATATATGGGAAAGTTTATACAAGTAATGACGGAGGAAAAATGGAATCTGTGTTTATAAAGTCTACTCCAGATTCTGTCCTGAAATATATTAATGCACATTTGTGCTTACATCTGACAGCTTTCAAAAAAAAACAGATTTCTCCAGCCAGTGATACAAAATAAGTTGTATGGGGTTTTGGTTTTGTTGTTTTTTTGGTTGGTTGGTTTTTGTTGGTTTTGGTTGGTTGGTTGGTTTGGGGTTTTTTTTCTGTTTTGTTTTGTGTTTGGTTTTGTGGTGATTTTGTTGTTTGTTTGATTTGTTTTTTGTTCATTTGTTTGTGGAGTTTTTTGCTGGGTTTTGGTTTTTTTGGTGGGTTTTGTTTGTTTGTTGGGTTTTTTACAGATGAAGGTAATTTGTTTGATACTATCCACAGGCATACTTACACTGTTGTGATTTTTCTACTTCACTATTACAATGATGGTAATGAATGTCGTACTTAACAAAAAAAACCACTCTTTAAGGGAAGGTATTCAGTCTAAATTAATTGCGTAGGAAACCATCTTCATAAAGATGTCCCTGTTGCTTACTGTCAACTTTAATGGCCTGTCTCAGTCTGATCTCAGATAAATACACTGGAAGCCCTTCCAGGCTTTACTGGTGTTTCTAAAGTTCAAGTGTTATCCTTTTAAAGGCATGCATTCTTTCTGTTCATACATACATCTCAAATAATTTCTTGAGTTTAGTGACTACAGTTAATGACTACTTCCTGCTTGGCAAAATCATTTCAAAGGTCACAAAAAACTAAAAGATCATTCTGACTTTATTACACACATAAATCCTTCATTAACCTTTGTATAAAAAATTAGACTTTTATTTTTAAAGGAAACAGAAGAAAAATGCAATCATTTTAATCTGTGAAACAGCGTGAAACTATATATGATGGCACGTTCTTCTCTGTTCTGTTTTGGAGTCACGCATAATTTTAGATTCCGATATCAAAATGTCTTGTCATTATCACAGGACTACAGTGATCGCTGAAATTAGATTTTTCATAATTGCCCTAGTCAACCTGTCCATGTATTAAGTAATTCAAAGAAGTGACTTAGAAAAATGTGGGCAAATCTTGAAATCAAAATCTATGACTTTAATGTAAGAAGTCTCTACAAATGTCTTGCGATGCTGAGAGACAGATAATTATTTGTGCCAGTTTTCTCTGTGATGATGTCTAACAACAGCTGCTAGTCCCATGATCAATATACCACAGAGAAGAACAATTTTAAGCACAAGTCATCAATATTTTTATGAAAAGTGTATATCATGTATGCCACATTGTCACATTTAATTGCTCTTATTTAATTGTATAGATAAGCATATTTTTCATTGTCTTGTGTCATAAATTGCACCTTAAGAAAAAAAAGTGGTGCTAATGTTTTCATACACTGAGACCACTCTTTTGCTTTCTACTAATAACTTCACTGAAGGAAGGTGTTCAGTTCTATCACTACAGGAGAAAGAAAAGGCTAATGCTTGCTTTTGACAGGTCTTGAAACCACAGTTGCCTCAGCAAGCATCTGTTTTTAAGCAAAATAAATGTTCTATTAGATTAAAAGTAACTATCCAGCCTTTTAAATACAAATTATTTAAGAAATTCTTCCAACAAGACACTTCACAAATGTTCATGCTAACATCAAAAACCTTAGTTGCATGCCACATTTCAAATCTGTGCCTGTTTTTTTGATAAGGTTTTTCTTTGAAAGCAGCCTTTATTCCTGATCTGTCATTTTGGCAAATAAAGTTTCTCAATGAATGAAAGATGTCTCTTAATAAATAAGCTTAGTTTTTAATATCCTACAAAGGCCTTGAAAAGGTTGATTGCTGATTGAAGATTATCTGTGTTTATGGAAAAGACACTAGGATCTAGTAGCTATAGGCAAAGCTCAAAGAAAGATATTTTTAGCTTGATGAAAGAAAGGAGAAGAACAAGAAGGAGAAAGAGAGGAGAGAACAATTTTTGGTTTTCCAAGCTATGCCACGTTTGCCTGTACCCATTCCAATGTCTTCCTGTATTTTGACTTCAAGAATATATTTGGATTTTCACACATCATACACTTCCGTCTTGAAGGCTGTATCAGCCAGAAGTGCTTCACACTGGAGGGATGTTAAACTCTGATTCAGACAAAGAGCTCCCTAGCACTTCCTCTTCAGCCTAGACCCATCTACAACTCAAGGTTAGCTCACAAAGAGAAGGAAAACACTTAAGACCCTTAAGCTACTTCCTCCTGGTTTTTTTTTTTCCGTTATTCTTCCTCATTTATCAACTATGTGATGACTTTCAGTAACCCTCACTTCATTCCTTCTCACCAGGCATTACATTCAAGATGTCAACTCGCTGCAGCACCAAAAGGAAAAGAAATGGTTTTTTTATTAGGTTGGATAATGAAAGCAGGATGTAAATAAGAGAAAACAAACAAACAAAAAAAGACAATTCAACACTTGTGACACATGGTATATGTATTTTTGACTCAGATGACATGTTTCATACTTAAATGTCAAAATGACTATTTCTGGGGTTTTCCCTTTCTGATTTTTTAAAAAGTTTTTAAAAGTTCCATAGATCTATAAGGATTATTAAACATGAAAATTACGTTAAGTCTAACTTAGGACATCAATGATGTCAAGATCAGCAACAGCCTGCGCTGCAGTAGTCATGCACTGGTGGAGTTCATGGTCTTGAGTTATATTAGACAGGCAAGAATTAGACTCGGGACTCTGAATTTTAGAAAGGCAAAATTCCAGCCTCTTAGGGAGTTATGTCAGTAGGACTCCATGGGAAAGGATTCTCAGTGACAGGGCAACAGAGCTAGTAGACCTTTAAGGACAACAATCCTCATTATCAGTACAGGCTAGGGAATGATGTGATAGAAAGCAGCCCTGCAGGAAAGGATTTGGGAGTTCTGGTGGATGAGAAGTTGGGCATGAGACAACAATGCACACTTGTAGCCTGGGAGGCCAATTTCATCCTAGGCTGCATCAAAGGAAGCATGGCCTTCAGATCAAGAGAGGTGATTCTAACATTTTACTCTGCTCTGGTAAGACCTCGTCTGTACTGTTGCATCCAGCTCTGGAGCCTTCAACACAGGAAGGACATGAACATGATGGAGTGCGTCCTGAGCACAGCAAGATGACCAGAAGGCTGGAACGTCTCTCCTTCAAGGACAGGCTGAGGGAGCTTGAGTTGTTCAGCCTAGAGAAGAAAAGGCTCTGAGGAGACCTAATAGAGGCTTTCCAGCACCTGAAGAGGGCCTACAGGAAGGCTGGAAAGGGACCATTTACAAAGGCCTGTAAAGATAGAATTAGGAGTAATGTTTTTAAATTGGAGAAGAGTAGATTTAAATTAGATGTTAGGAACAAGTTGTTCACCATGAGGGTAGTGGAACACTGGAAGACATTGCCCAGAGAGGTAGTTAAGGCTCTCTTCCTGGAGATATTCAAGGTCAGCTTCAACAAGGTTCTTAGCAACCTGATCTAGTGAAGGAAGTCCCTGTTCACTGCAGAGAGGCTGGAATAGATGACATTTGGAGGTCTTTTCCAACCCAAACCATCCTATGATTCTGATATTATCCATAGAAAGCAAGACCTCTTGATCCCTGTGTGCAAGAAGTCAGGCAAGGAAAGGAAAAGACCAGCATGGATGAATAGACTTGCTGGTCAGAGCAAAGAACAAGAGGGAACTGTACAGACAGGCTAGACCTAATCTTGCAAAGGATGCAAAGAATAGTCTGAAAAGCTTCGATGGGTACATTAACCCTCAAAGAAGGATTAAAGAAAACATTCACCTCTAAGGAGTGAGAATGCAGAGCTAATAGATGAGGAGAAGGCTGAGATACTCAATAAATTTTTTACTACAATCTTCACTGGCAATCTTGCTCCATACCCCCCCCAGTCAATGGACCACTAGGTATGGACCAGCAAGGTGAAGTCCCACCCACCATAAGGGAAGATCAAGTTGAGCACCACATTAACACACATAAGTCTATGCGACATGCATCCCAGAATGCTGAAGGAATTGTCTAGTGTCACTTTCCATAATATTTTAAAAGTTCTGGCAGTCAGGTGAAGTCCCTGAAGACTGGAAGAAGGAAAAAAATATACCCATATACAAATAAAAGGTGAAAAAGAGGACCCTGGAAATTACTGACCTGTCAGCCTCATCTCTGTGAAAAGGAAGATTGTGGAACACTTGTTCCAAGAAGCTATACTGGAACACAGGAAGGATATGGGCTAATTCAAGACAAATAGCATAGCTTCACCAAGGGCAAGTCCTGCCTGGCCACACCTTGTGGCATTCAACGGTGATGTAACTATATCAGTGGACAAGGAAAGACCAATAGATGTCATCTCTCTGGACTTCTGTAAAGCCTTTGGCACATCCTCACACAACATCCTTCTCTCTAAGTTGAAGGGCTACGCATGTGATGGGTGGACAGTCCAGTGGATAAGGAATTGGATGAGTCATCTGTGGTGGGTTGAAAATTCCCCTCCCAACATTAACTTCACCAGACTAGCTCAGTTTGGAAGCAAATGGAGCTATATTTACAAGCAAAACTACAGTCTACAATGGAATGCAATGAATATATACAAATATACAGTATTTACAATATTTACAGATATTTACAATTAACAAAAACACCATGAAACCTTTCTGGCCAAAACCAAGAAAGCTGGCTCTCTGCCTCTCTCCCACCCCCCACCCCGTTCAAAGGGAAGAAAGAGAGAAAAGAAGCAGAGATTATATTAGAATTTAGCCAGGGTCAGTACAGCAGCTGTTATCTCTGCATCGAAGGAAACAAGAAGAGAAGTGCAGAAACACCCTGCTAGACTGCTGCAACAGAACTGAATATTGTTTTGAGAACCAAATATTAAGGGAGCTATCTATCCAATGGAATAGTTTAGAATAATCATTGTTTTCCTTTTATACACCCAGTAGTGATTTATTCACATTCTTACTACTTTCTGCTCAAGATCTGTGAAAAATTTTAAAGGTATAGCCCTAAATCGTCACATACAAAGCATGGTGGTCAACAGCTCAATGTCCAGATGGAGACAGGTAACTAGTGATGTACCTCAAGGGCGTGTACTGGGATCAGTGCTGTTCAATATCTCTCCATCAATGCTATAGGTAGCAAGATTGAGTACACCCTCAGGAAATTCGCAAATGATACCAAGCTGAATGGTGCTGTTGACTGTAGGACAGGTTGTTATCCAGTGGGACCTGGACAAGCAGGCAAGGTGGGCTGAGGAAAATTTCACAAGGTTCAATAAGGTGGAGTCAAAGGTTCTGCACCTAGGTCAGGGTTGTGGTGGAAGGGCCACCAGACAGACCTTAAGATGTCTAAACAGGTCCCTTTCTCTCCCCTCCTTCCTGCAAGAAAACAGGGCAACTCGGGGAAAGGAACAAAGGGGACAGGACTCCTGCCTGTCAGATGTTTATCTGGAGTAAGAGCACATAGGCTGACCACTGCTCCCCCAGATACAAGGTCCTTGCTTCTGCCTTTTATGGCCATAACCTGGCAGAACGCTTTTCTATTGGGCAGCTACATGTTAGGTTCAGTGCCCCATTGGACCAATTGACCTCTGGCATTTGTATATATACAAGCGACTCGGTAGTCACCTTTGCATTGTTCCAAGCTTTGCTCAAGCCTTGTTCAAGCTTGCTGAAGCCTCTCCTTTCTTCAAGCCTTACCACCTTGAGTTGCCCTGCCCTGCCTCGAGTGTCTGGTCCAGAGCCTGGGATAAAGCCACGAGCCATACATTTGCAAGCCAGAGAAATCACAAGCCTAGAAAGCCAGAGTCGCCTAGCCTGCTTCCCCTTACCACCAGAATAGTGCCGTGCGTCAATTTACCCAGGGACCACACAAGTGCCCATCGCAAAGGGCGTCGTTAACTGTCCGCCGTCCGCTGAAGCCAGACCAGCCTGGGACCACGCGGTAAACCTTTCCTGCCAGCAATCTGCTGTGCTGTGCCTACGAGAGCACCCCAAAGCTAATGCAGCATCAGCAGTCTCCTCTATATGGGTGAAATTAGCTGTGAGTAACCAATTCACTGTCTTTTGGGTTTAACTATTCTTATCAAGCCTCCTTCCCACTGTAACTGAGCTCTATCTGCTCTCAGGGACCTTCTCTCTCCAAGTTGTTGCCTCCTAATTTGCATAGAATAGTTTGTATTTGCCCTGAGACTGCATAATCCTTTGTAAATATGTCTTCCAACTGTACAACGATCCTTTTTTATGAGTTTGGCATATTTCATATTAAGGGTTACTATTTTTATTAATACCCATTTGCCATATCGTTTATTAATTATTGTTGTGAGGGTAATTAATAAATAAGCCTCCCCTTGACTGCAACAAGGGTAATCCTTGATATCAATACAGGCTGGGGAGATGATGAAATTGGAAACAGCTTAGCAGAAAAGGACTCAGGGGTAGTGGTGGACAAGAAGCTGGACATGAGTTAAGTATATCCTGAGCATGGTCAGCAGGGTGAGAGAGGTGATTCTGCCACTCTGCACTGCTCTGGTGAGACCTCACCTGGAGTATTGTGTCCAGCTACATTTCAATAATTGAAAAAGACCTACAGAAAGGCAGGAGATGGAGATCTTAGAAGGGCTTGTAGTGATAGGATGAGGTGCAATGGTTTTATACTGGAGCAGGATAGATTTAGATTGGACATAAGGAAGAAGTTCTTTACAATGAGACTGGTAAAATACTGGAACAGGCTGTCCAGGGATCTTGTTGATGCCCCATCCTTGGAGACATTTGAGGACAAACTTCATGGAGCTCTGAGCAATCTGGTCTATTTGAAGATGTCCCTACTGACTGCAGGGAGGTAGTACAAGACAAATTTTGAGGGCCCTCTCCAACCAAATGCAATCTGTGAATCTATGAAAATATTTAGCGTAGATTTTAAAATAAATGTCCAAGATATTAAAAATATAAAAAGCCTCATATTTATATGCATGTTTTCAAACTGTCAATAGATGGATCCAGGGAGTAAAGATACTTCATTAACATCAATGGATAGCTTTACACACAGCCCTCCACTTATATTTAACAACTCAGTGTCCATTCTCTACTGGCCCTTTGAAATGGACAGGAAGACAGAGTAACTCCTCTGATGCAAGCCATCTTTATTCCTTTGATTTCAAACTATTCTTCAAATTATCCACCATCTCACCAATGTATTAGAGTTCACATCAGTTACTCTGCCTAGGGGTGTGGAAGGAAATGTTGGCAAGTGGGGAATGTTGGCAAGTGAGAAAAGACAGTAGGAAATGTCTTTGCTAAGACACACACCTTTGAAGCTCGTGATACACCATTGCTATCAACTGTCCTTTCTTATCACACTCCTCTTGCAAAGAATACACTGAGCACAGACCAATTCACAGATTGTATTTTTACACTAAAAGCAAAAAAAAACATTTAAAATACATGATAATATTTCATGCTCTGGATTTTACTGAAATATAATGGAATGATAGTGCATGACTGAGTCCATGCTATATGTTTTAAAGTTATTTTACACTGTCACAACAAACAGGAAAAATTGGTGTGTTGAGTATGTCAGTAATTTTTAAGTAGATTCTCCTCTTTTCCCTTCTTTTACATTCTCAGAAAAGTCTTCCTGTTCCCTAGGAAGCTGGATCTAAACTGAGTGCAAGTTATCTCAAATCTCTCTCTAAATAAACAAATACAAACCAGAATTCCCACTGAACATTTTCTTGAGGGGAAGATCTTTATGGAGTGAAGGTCAGTGAATATAATGGTCAGAATCTAACAGACAAGAAATTTCTACTTGCAGTAAGCTTGTAAAATTAATTTGATCTTGACTTTTTTCCCCCTACAGCCTGCATAAAATGAGGAAGAAATGTGTTCATGCAGTCTGCTATGACAGCCTAGATAGAATGTCTCTCCTTTTCTTCCCTGCATCAGATGTATCTTCATTAAAGCATGCTCTTTTCTAAACATGTTATTACTTCTTCAGTCATGACAGAAACAGGGGTTGTGCTGTACAGCTCCATTTTGTGTTTAACAAACCGTATAACCAGACCTGCTATTGTATGTTTCTGTCTTTGAATCTATTCATGTGGAGATATCCTTGAATTTAAAATTAGAGAAAGAGAAGGCGTCTTTTATATTTATTGAAGACAGTCATTTCCTTTGACTTCTTCTCACATATTAACATGCTATTAATGTCCAATGGGGAATACAGCCATACACAGCAATGATTATGTTGCAAAACCTGAGATAAAGCAGAGAACATACTCAAAAAGCTTCATATTAAGAAGCAATCCAAGGAAGACAGGATTGCAGTTTGATGTGATTATGTTCCAAGGGATTTAGGAGGAAATGCTTAGCAATACTATGCTAATAGAAATCACATTTCACAATTATTAGCACTGTTTCCTTTAAGTACTTGCATTTACTAAAATCTCCCCAGATCACAATCTTTACATTTCTGAAAGTTTAGGAGAAAAAATGTTTACTCCATTACCCATTTAAAAAAAAATTACATACTAAACAAATTGCAGAAATACTTGCCTCGATTTACACCACCATAAAGAGAACAAGAAACACGAATTTTCTATATCTAGTATTAAATGTTATTTTAAAATAATCTGTAAACCTGTTCTTTGAAATCCTACATGAAGCTTTCAGATTAAGTGTTTAACCCTATAGCAAAGGAAACTGGTAAGATTAAGGAAATGTGATTTAATTCTTCCAATAAAGAGACCTGTTGAAAGATAAGGAATATCAAAATTGTGTAGAAAAAGTGTAACGGCTTTAAGTTTTTTATTTAAGTTAATATCACAACATCATTTTCCCTTTAATAACTTTTCCATTTGCATTAAAAAAGACATAATGGGTTTATGAACTCATTTCACTGTAAACTTTTGAAGTATTTCTAAACACTTTCACATACAGTTAAACCGGGTACATCAATGCAAGTTAAAGAACCATCAAAAAATGAAAATAATATTCGTGATGGTTAATTATCGAACAACTTTAATTCTTTTACAACAATAGCAATAAAAAAGTATGTTTTGCTTTTTATCCCAGAAAACTTTCCCAGTTGAATTATATATATATATATATATATATATATATAAAAATACTTTGCTGCTGCTTCAACTACTTGTACTAAAGGAATAATTATGGTCTGTCCTTTTAGAATGATATTTAATTCAACATTCATTGCACATAAAAGGTATACCTTTGCCTGATTGTGCGTGTAGTAGAGTTGGATGCAAACTTGTAAATAGATCTGTTGACCTCAAACTCTCAATGATGTAAGCAAAATTGCATGGGCAGGACAGTGTATTGAAACATAACCTTTTGTAAAGTCAAGGTCAGAATTAAGAGGCAAATGCTAGAAAAGAAATGTATGTGAATGTGCATGCATGCAGCTGTCTGTTAATGGTGATGTGTTTGTAATGTGCTATTATGGATTATTTTTATTAAAATGCAAAAAAGGAGAATGTTAAAGTCATCTCCAGGCAACTCAAAACACCATTTTCCCCATCTATACCTTACTAAAATGAAAGGTTCCGTGCTGTAAGAAGTCCTTTTTGATCCAAAGCGAAACTCTCATACTTTGAAATGAAACATTTCAAAATTTTATTTTCAGATACTTTTTCTTCCCTTCCACATTTTTTTCAACAAAGTGTATTCAGCTGAATTCCACAATGTTTGCTTACAGCTTTGTCTGTCCCCTTCAACTCAAAGTCTCATATACAAGGTTTTACTCGGTCTTCCTAGTCACAATCATTAGTAACACAGTCACAACAGAATTGTTTTCTAAAGTATTGAGGGCAGGAGAAGAGAGTTTCCTTGGTTTTTGATTGGTTGTTGCTGTTGTTGATTGTGGATCTTTTTGTAGTTGTTGTTAGGTTTGGGGTTTTTTTGATATTTGTTGGTTTGGGGGGTTTTGTTGGCAGTTTGTTTTGTTTATTTTTATTATTTTTCTTTTTTCTTTCTTCATAGCATAATTTTCTATGTGTAACAGCAGAAAGCTTTTCTGAAAGTCTCCCAGTTTTTGACCTGTCCTGAATCTGTCTCACTTGGCTACATATGGCCTATCAAACCCATCAAGTCCTGATTAGAATAGATCACTAAATTGATGGAGTGTTGAGATTAAGACCATCCGTTCACAGGAAGCTCTGTCATAAGGATGAGAGGTTACTGTTGCCTGGGAGCTGAAAAGTGGCAAACCATTCTGTGCTAGAGGATCAACCAAAGCTTTTACATAAGTAAAAAGGATGGAAAAAGCAATCCTACTCTGCTGAAGACAGTGAACACCAGCAAGGTGCTCTAAATACACTTGAAATACTGTTTCACTGAACATACATCTTTTTAGGATGACTTTCTGTAAGAGAGGCTTAAATAAAGCCAAGATTTTCCCTTTTGTTGAAAAAGGGCATCATTATGATTTATAAGATTTGGAAAATTTGGTCCTGAATGCCTTCTTGAAAGCTAGTAGTCAGTCAAGCAGCAGAACTAAAATGAAAATAAGATTAGCCCTATACTACCCACCAAAATCAAGGGTAACTAGGCCATAGAGACATTTGGAAAGACAATAACCTCACTTAATTATTATTCCTAATTTGGTATCTTCTTACTTCTTAACTTGGAACTTAAATCTGTTTTGGAATGAGGGATGTCTCTAAGTTGGAGACATGCATTTGATGGGTCGACTGGACTTTTCAGTGGATAATTAATTGGTTGGATGGCTGCATGCAAAACACAGTGGTAAATGGCTTGGTGTCCAAATGGAGACAGGTGACTAGTGTCTCTCAGGGGGTCTGTATTGGGACTGATGTTATTTGATATCTTCATCAATGATATAAGCAGTGAGATTGAGTGTACCCTCAGAAGGATTGCTGAGAATAACAAGTTGAATCTTGTGCTGGACGTGACTGAGGGACAGGATGCCCTCCCGAGGGACCTATACAGGCTGGAGATGTGGGCCTATGTGAACCTCATGAAGTTCAGTAAGGTGAAGGGGCAACTCTCTATATCAATATCGGCTGGGGGTTGATGTGATAGAGAGCCCTGCAGAAAAAGATTTGCATGTACTGGTGCATGAAAAGTACATGAACCAGCAATGTATACTTGCACCCTAGAAGGCAAATTGCATCCTGGGCTGCATCTAAAGAAGCATGATCTGCAGGTCAGGAGAGGTTTCTGCCACTCCGCTCTGCTCTGGTGAGACATCTCACCCAGAGTATTGTGTCCATCTCTGGAATCCTCAACATGGGAAGGACATGGTCTTGTTGGAGCAGGTTTAGAGGAGGACCATGAAGATCATCAGAGGATTGGACTACCTCTCCTATGAAAACAGGTTGAGAGAGTTGGGGTTTTCAGCATGGAAAAGGGGAGACATTGTAACACTGTTTCAATATCTGAAGAGGACCAACAGGAAAGCTGGAATGGGACTGTTTAGAAGGGCATGTAGTGACAGGATGAAGGGCAATGGTTTTAAGCTAAGGCAGGGTAGACTAAGGTTGTGCATTAGGAGGAAGCTCTTTACCATGAGGGTGGTGAAATACTGGAATGTGGTTGAGGCCTCATTCTCAGAGACACTGAAGGACAAACTTGATGGGGGTCTGAGCAACCTGGTCTGGTTGAAGGTGTCCCTGCACACTGCAGAGAAGTTGTATAAGATCACCTTCAAGGGTCCCTTCCAACCTGATGCATTCAATGATTCTAAAAGCTTGGTTTTTTTAATCCTGATGGAGTGCATCAAGATAGTGCCATAAGGCGCATAAATACAATATTTCAATTGTATCTGTTTTATAATTGCCTCTTTTAGAATATACCATTATTTAATTTTTCTCACTGAGGAAAAATATGTGAAAGCCACAAAGGAAAGAAAATTGTCAGGTAGGATTGCGTGTTAAGGAAAATGATGCAAACTCTAGTCAAAAAAAAAAAAATATTCTTCTGTCTGATTTTGCCTGTTGTACTCAGAATGTCTCTACTGCTGCAGAATGTTTGCAAGGTGGAGACCTGAACAGTAAAGTGCAAAAGGAAATTAGGAATTGTCTGGATTGGAGAATTTAGAGACCCAGGCCTTAAGAGGGAGGTAGTGAGAGGTTGGACCAAGAGGAAGGTAGTGGATAATTCTTGAAACACACAAACAGCCTGAGGCAGCAGGAAAAAAAGAGAAGGTCTAGTGATTAACCATTCAAATATTTCAGTCTGTCAAGTTTTTTCAAGTGATTTCAGGCCAACCTTCTGAACCAGCATTGCTGCCACTTCAAATTAAAACCTGCAAGTAATGTTTTCTTTCTCTTCTCATGTAAAACTGGAATAATAAAAATGGTCTTAATTAAAGACAGTTAAAAATTTGGTGTGTTTACATGCAGCATGAATTGGGTAATAAATTGACAACCTCAGGGCAGAACCTTGAACCCACTGTTTCCTGTCATGTTCTCAGATTCTACTGCTCCCCCTCACAGATCTTCACACAATTTCCCTGTCAGCCTTAAGGCAATGATTGTGGACTTCTGCTCCTCAGTTACTTCAGGTATTTAGTTCCAGCAGTAATGATATGGATAATAAGAGATAAACAAGAATTTCACAGCTTTCTGCCACATCAAAATCCCAGATGAAAAACTCACAGAGAGAACACAAAGAGTTCAGACAGTGAACAGTCCTCCAGCAAACTTAACTTGTCCTTAAGTGACCACGCTGAAGGATGATCACATGCATATTGACTTAGGTTCCTATCAGCCAAGCAACAGCACAGTACAGATTTTCAGAATTGAATGAAATCCCTGTAATTACTTCAGAGCTTGACTTATTTAAAGAAAACAAAAATATATAGGAGAGGGATTGGGGAAAAAAAATTAATAAGAAAAAGGTATTTAAAGTGGTAGCTAGGAGTCTCTTCTTGGTTATCCCTAGGCAAGCTGCTTAAACTAAAGAATTGATTAGTACTTTTCTCTCTGATGCTACTTTTAACAACGCAGGACATGATGAAGTAATGATAATCACACCACATTTTGTTCTTCTTTATGAAAGATGAACAGGTACTTAAAGAAAACCCTTACCAGTTTTACAAAGATTGTATAAATATACTCTCATTGTCTCGTTACAAGGATTTGGTCTTACTACTATATTTGCTCTAGAACCTCTGTCCAATATCCTGGGAAATGCAGACCTGACTAAGCTAAGGAACAGAATTTTTGTAATTTAATATCTTCCTTAGCTATGTGTGTTTTCTTCCAAATGATAAGATATTGAAACTTATAGTAAAAACCATGAACACATTGTCCTCTGACATGTGCAGGCATTAGTTTCCCTATTTCTTTCTGCTCAAAAAATTTAGACATGATTTCCTAGCATGACGCATTTGTAAATTACATGACCACTTTATAAATGAGATCCTACAAGCATGTGTGCTAATCATTTGTGGAAGCAAAATCTCACGTCCTAAGTATTTTGAAGACACCCCTAAATATTTTTTTTAATGCCTCTGAAAAGGCAAATATTGATATATCACTCTTTCCTTCACCTACCTCTCTAGCAAACTAATGATGTGTACTGTACTTTGTCTACTATGTGTACCTTTCATTTTGGTCAAAGCCTTTAATCCTCCACATTTTGGATATAATATCATAACCATACTGTAGTAGGTAGGCTAAGACTGATTGTCAAGCACATGTAATTATGACTTCAATATTGGCACATGTTCTGCAGTTGGAAAAACGTGCAACATTGAAAACAAATTTGTGCCCCATTCTCTGGGATAAGAAAATCATATCAAATTGGCTGATTTCCTTGGCAAAAATTAAATAAAATACTTTAAAAAAGGATATTTCCCAAAAGACTTCTGGAGGATGTATTTTTGACTAGATAATACTGCACCAGGGAGAAAATCGAGAAGGTAAAAGTAGAATATTAGGAAATGTTGTCCTATTCATGTAGGCTAGTGTATGGAAAGCATAAAATAAGGGAAAGGCTAAGATTTTTTGCCAGCGTTGTTATTGTTATAGAAGCATAAATTGGTAAATGTGAAAGATGTTGAATCCTCCTAAGCAAATATTCTTTACATCAGTGTCTCTTATTTTAATTCCAATACCTTTCATAGACAATAAAATTCAAATTTAACCTTGATTTTCTTAGTCTGGATCATTGGCCAATTCAGTCTTATTCAAATGACTTACAGCTCTTGAGAGATCATAGACAGAAAAAAAAGAGTCTGAAAGACATAATGTAAATTCAGATTTCCACCACAGGGAAGAAGATCTGGTTTAAACATGTAGTTTAACATTGACATAGACATATACAATAGCAGGCTGGTTTTCTCTTATGTATGCTGGCACTTCTGGAAGGCGTTGACCTTCCAATTAAGAATATAAATGTGAGAGGACTACCGTGTCCATGCATAGACATGCACCCTAGCCCATCAAGAGCAGATGAAGACATTCACACACACTCAGAGATTTTGTGGAGGAGAGCACTTAGGAATAGGAAACACAGCATGCTCGCAGTCTCCAAACAGTTATGGTTCTTATTAATCCTCCATTACTGGGATCCTCTACTACTTCATCTCAGCCACTGAAGTAACTCCTCAATCTTCCTTTTCTTTGGAAACTTTTGTTCCTGAAAAGAAGGGTTGCTACTTTTGTGTAGGGAATTTCTGCACTCTTTTACCTAAGAGTAAATTCCAATCTAACAGTCAGACTAATGGCAAAACAATATACAGAAAACATGTTCACCACAGTCTTTCTCCCTACCTCATCTTGAGCACTTCCTGGCATATGTCACTCCTTCACTGTGCCTCTAACACGACAAGTAAACGTGTTGAAGAGGGTCCTTTGCCATGTAGTGTGGACATTACCACTGGCTCCAAAGGAATATCTCTACATGAACAAACTCAATCAACTACCAGACCAGTTCCAGCAAATAAAATGGAACATAATTTTGTTGCAAACAAATCCTGTTATATACGTGTATTTCAATGCTATTTTTTCAGTGACTGTTTTCCTTAAATAATAATTGTTTTAATAACACATAAATGAAATTATATGTCAAACAAGATTTTTTATTAAAGGTTAAAAATAATTGTTTGCCTTTTAACTTTCTGATATAGTTTCTGATCAAATTTATAAGCTGGAAATCTGATAAAATATGAATATGACTTATTAGATATAAAAAATTATTTTTATGAGCTAATTTGATCCAGGTCCATTTGCCCGGTTGATGATAGATTACACACGATAGGATACTAATAAACAATCAAATAACAGTCTAGAAAAATCAGAAACTTGGAATACAGAGGAACAAACTGGAAAATCTTATAACGCAAAAACAAACAACAATACCACCTTGGGAGGCAGGACGAACTCCCTGCACCTCTCTGTGGAGTTAAGCCACGGAGAAACAGTCTGTGAACTTTAGAAATAACCAAGTAAATTAGCTCTAGTTACTCACAAACCACTGAACTTCTAGTCACCAAAACCTTTACCAAATGAAGAGATACATGGAGATGCAACTTGTAATCCAAAGGGCAGGGATAATTCAAAAACAAATCACAAATTTGGAAGAAATGAGGGAGAGAAAGAGAGCACACTGCTGTGGTGTGGCCTGGGACACAAAACACTGCTACTGGGACAAAAGCAGGTAATCACCTTGAAGACAAGCACAAAGTGGGTGATTGTTGCTGCCTCGAATCCCGCTAACCAACAAGGTGTGGGCTCTCAAATCATCCCCTATAAATTCCCCTTTTGAAAACTGAACAGCCCAATGGCAGATTACCTATTCAAATATAGCCAATCAGTTCAAAGTGCTGTATGGTGGGCAAACTGTACACGCCTTCTCTACTCGCCTCTGACACGTGCAGCCTCAACGGCGCCTGCCTGTTGGCACCTCGACCTCAAACCTGTACCCTGCAACAGGGAGGGAGGAGAAAGGGCACTGGCCAAACAGGTTTAGCTGGTTCATTAATGCCTCTTCCAGAAGGACTCCTATGGAGTCATCACCACATCAAGTAGCAGAAAAGATTCGTGCACTCTGTGGTGCATTTTCAAACACAATTGCTGAGTAGGAAAGAAGTTTGTTTCATATTAGAAAGTAAATAGAGCACAAAATGATTTATTAATATAGTTGGGGGAAAAAAAGACAAAATAAAAGACTGGAACTACTATGTTCTAACCACACTTAGACTGAACTAATTCAAAATAAATACTCTGTGTTAACATTTCAAGTTTCATTACACTTAGATTCATGAAGACATTTAGTATATAGGAAATGTGGTTCCACTGATTATTAAAAATATATTCAGTAATATTTAACAAATTTTTGTATTATTATTTTCTCACAACTTTACTTAAGTTCAACAAGTATGTTTTTCATAATCCACTAGTCCATACATAGTTAACACAAAAATCTGCCTTCTTGTACCTAATATATACAATATATACAATTCAGTACTTTTTAAAAAATGCTAGCTTACAAACAATGTAACCCGACCATCAAAATATTCTTCTTGTGAAACTCCCCATACTCAGAACTTATAAAGCCACACCTTGAGTTTTGTGTTCAGTTTTGGGGCTCTCACTACAAGAAAGATATGAAGGTCCAGAAGCAGATGCAGAGAAGAGAGACAAAGATGGCAAAAGATTTGGAGAACAGGTCTTATGAGGAGCAGCGGAGGAAACAGGGGTTTAGTCTGGAGAAGAGGAGGCTGAGGGGAGATCTTGTTCTCTACAAGTACCTGAAAGGCAGTTGTAGTGAGGTGGGGGTTGGTCTCTTCTCCCTAGTAATAAGTGATAAAATGAGAGAAAATGGCTTGAAGTTGCACCAGTGGATGTTTAGACAGGATGTCAGAAGAAACTTCTTGACTTAAAAAAGTTATTAAAGAGTGAAACAGGCTTCCCATGGAGGTGGTTGAATCCCCATCTGTGGAAGTGTTGAAAAGCCAAAAGGATGTGGTGCTAAAGGGACATGGTTTAGCATCAGATTTGATTAGATAGCAGTTGGACTCAATGATCTTAAAGGACTTTCCCAAGCAAAATGATTCTGTGATTCTTTTATTCCATGACTGGAAATGTTCATGGGGAAAAACAGATAAAAAGAACAGGTAAGGCCTTAGAAAGCTAAATTGATGGTTACTTTCCAGGATTTTTACTGTATGTAAAGGACATTATACTCATGTCAATGTTTTGTGTGGTTTTGCACACAACAGAACAAGTACACTTAGTTTTATTTATATCATTTAAAAATAAATAAGTAAATTTACTTCACTGCACTTACTCCTATGATTTTAACACTAATATTTTAACCTTATTTTTAAAAGGCAAAATGAAGACAAACTCTCAGTAATTTCCTAAAAATTATAAATGGGGAAGAGCCTTTGTTCTCTAAAATTTGGATTTTTTACAATGCTGTGTCTTTCAACTATCTTGGTTTCTACGATAGAAAATTTAGGCTTACATATTAAAGTCTGTCTAATCATTGCGATTAACAGTTCGAATAAGTTATGAGCAATAAAAGGAGTAAATTATATTGAGTCTGAAAGTAGAACCAATTAGAAAGCTGTTGCTTGATTAAGGTGTTTGTACTGAGGAGTATTAAAGGGATTAGTCTAAAGCTTTACATCTGCAGCACTGAATTAATATGCAGGATTTAAACACTGAAATTAATTCAGGTGCACCAAACAATTATATAGAATAAAAACACTTGACTCAGCTAATGGCTACACTAGTCTACTGAGCTAATTTATATTCATGTACTTACTGACCTCTCTGCATGTTCACAAAAAAGGCTGTTCTAATGCTAATGCATGTTTCCAAGACAGTTTCCCTCTACTGTGTCTGATCACAATGGACTTTAGTGAGAAGAGAACAATGCACCTCACTGCTAACCTTTTGCACCAATGAAATATTTCCTGAAGGACAGATGTGGCTCTCTGAGGTCTGTCTGTACACAGTGGTCTAAATGATGACCTTAGATACACTAATAAATCACTGACAGTGGGAGAAGTCTCAGAACATTCAAGCATAACAAACACAAAATACAAAAAGAATAATAATTAAACACAAACCAAACCAACCAACCAACCAACCAAACAAAAAACCCACAAAAAAAAATCCGAAAAGGAAAGATGCACTAGGCAATGCAGAGAACCAAGTATATATGGGATGCTGTGGACAAAAGAAAAAAAAGGAAGAGGAATAAGTGAGGTATCTTTCACAAGCAACTCCTTCCTACATGCACCAAAACAAACTAAAGCATTAAAATCAAATAGTATATAGTGCAAGGAGTCAAGTTGCTTTAATAACAGCCTTCAGATGGATGTTTGACCTTGTGGAAAGACAAGTTCAGTATTGAACTCATAAACAAATGACCAGGCTGATATTGGGTACATCTTGTCCTGATCTTCTATGTAAGAGACAGTTTGCAACAGAAAGAGAAGAAAACATTCATAGATCTCCGAAAACATTCATAGATCTCCAAGTCTTTTACTATACTTATCCATTTTCAAAAAGGGTAAGAAGGAAGAACCAGGGAACTACAGGCCAGTCAGTCTCACCTCTGTGCCTGGTAAGATCATGGAGCAGATTCTCCTGGAGGCACTACTGAAACAGAAAAATAGTGAAGAGGTGATTGGGTACCGTCAGCATGGGTTTACCAAGGGCAAATCCTGCCTGACAAACCTGGTGGCCTTCTATGACAAGGTCACAACATTAATAGATGAGGGGAGAGCAACTGATGTCATTTACCTGGACCTGAGCAAAGCCTTCAACACTGTCCCGCACCACATCCTGGTCTCCCAGCTGGTGACACATGGGTTTGATGGGTGGACCACTAGATGGATAAAGAATTGGCTTGATGGCTGCACCCAAAGAGTGGCTGTCAATGGCTCCATGTCCCAGTGGAGGCCAGTGACAAGTGGAGTCCCTCAGGGCTCTGTCCCGGGGCCAGTCTTGTTCAACATCTTTGCTGGTGACAAGGGTGCACCCTCAGCAAGTTTGCTGATGACACCAAGCTCTGTGGTGCAGTTGACATGCTGGAGGGAAGAGATGCCATCCAGAGGGACCTTGACAGGCTGGAGAGGTGGGCACAAGCCAACCTCATGAGGTTCAACAAGACCAAGTGCAAGGTCCTGCATCTGGGTCGAGGCAATCCCAAGCACAAATACAGGCTGGGCAGTGACTGGCTAGAAAGCAGCCCTGAGGAGAGGGACTTGGGGGTGCTGGTGGATGAGAAGCTCAACATGAGCTGTCAATGTGCACCTGCAGCCCAGAAAGCCAACCAGATCCTGGGCTGCATCAAGAGAAGTGTGGCCAGCAGGTCAAGGGAAGTGATTCTCCCCCTCTACTCAGCTCTGGTGAGACCCCACCTGGAGTACTGCATCCAGTTCTTGAGCCCCTGTTACAAGAGGGATATAGACATGCTGGAACATGTCCAGAGAAGGGCCACCAGGATGATCAGAGGGCTGGAGCACCTCTGCTATGAGGACAGACTGAAAGAGTTGGGGCTGTTCAGTCTGGCGAAGAGAAGGCTCCGAGGTGACCTTCTTGTGGCCTTCCAGTATCTGAAGGGGGCCTACAAGAAAGCTGGGGAGGGACTTTTTAGGCTATGAGGTAGTAATAAGACTAGGGGGAATGGAATAAAGCTGGAAATGGGGAGATTCAGGCTTGATGTGAGGAAGAAGTTCTTCCCCATGAGAGTGGTGAGAGCCTGGAATGGGTTGTCCAGGGAGGTAGTTGAGGCCCCATCCCTGGAGGTGTTTAAGGCCAGGCTGGATGAGGCTCTGGCCAGCCTGATGTAGTGTGAGGTGTCCCTGCCCATGGCAGGGAGGTTGAAACTAGATGATCCTTGTGGTCCCTTCCAACCCTGACTGATTCTATGATTCTATATTTTAATTTTGATTGCGTGTAACCATTCTATGTCCTGCAATAATTTTTTTGTGGTTTTCAACAGCACTTAAAGAATGAAGCTTCAGGATTCTTCAATATGTTCTACTATAAAAAATGTCCAGCCAACATCTCTTCGCTTGACAGCTTTGGATCATCTTCAGGCCAAATATTTCAGTTGTCAAATCATAGATCACCTGAGTCCTTATTGATCCAATATTTACTCTTCTGAAAACTTTCTTATTGCAGGGAATTATCATCAAATTTCCCCCCAGATTACTTCCTCTTCTGTACTTCCTCTTCTCCTTAGTCTGAGAGAAGATCTGTTATGATAGCACCGAGTGTTACAATATTTATTTTGAACTTGTTGGTAAGAAAATAATTTTTTAGACCACTTACAGGGTAGTGAACACTTTTCCTTTCTGCAATTATATTTTCCATCATGTTTGTGTTGGTTTGGATTCTTAGTTACTTCCAAAGGCTACTGTGAACATTTGGGAGTAAGACTTTCTTTGCACAGCAAATTGAGCTTGCTTACCTCATAGTTGTCCTATGAGTTTCTGCTTTTCCTGTCTCACATTGCAGCTACCAATATTTTTTTTCCATCGGAAACTCAGTCCTTCACCCTCTGCAAAATTTTGCTTCTCTGTCTTTTGTAAGCAATGCTTTTGCAGACCCTGAAAACTCATGCTATTATTTATAGTCCTCAGTAACCACCCCCCATCCACTAAATTACAGTGCTGCATTCAGCCTTCTCTGTTTAATTCAAAACTGCTGAATATAACCCAAGCTGCAGAGAACAAAATAAGGCATATGTTAAAGGTGGAAACCTTCAGACTATCTCCCATTTTACTGGCTATATGCAATCCCTTCAGAAGTCTTCTTTCAATTGTCTTCTATATTCCCAGAGAGCAACATCTCTGACAGAGCTTTTAATTACTCTACCTTTATGCCTGCAGTACTTTTTTTTTAATCACTTCTCGCTCCTAGTACCATGCTCCCAAAATCTGTCTTTTTCCTTGTTTAAGCATTCAAAGAAAAGTGTTAAAACACAAGGTCACAGAGGATCTCTGTCAAAGACACACAGTTATCTCTTGCCCTGACTGAAAGCTGAAGAGATTTTTTTTTATAGCCACAGTGTTCTGGTGAAAAAATACACTTATTTTCACTCCAGTAAGTTTCACAAGAAGAGAACTAGAATTATCTAGCTTTGTTTACAGTGGAGAAGTCTATGGAGATAACTAATCTCAATCTTCACTTACCAAAAGGGGGATGTAAAGAAGAGTCAGGCTCTTCTTAGGCATGCACAGATTAAGTACTGGAACACGGTGCTCAGAGAAGGTGTAGAGGTAATTGAACTCATCTGGACAAGGCCCTAAGTCACTTACTCTAACTTTGAAGCAGAAGTTTGGACCAACCTGACTCCAGAAATTCCTTGAAAGTGAATTTATTCTATAATTGTAATTAATCTAATAATTACACTTTTTTAGATCAAATATTAATAGTTCTGGTAAACCATCTGTAATGTGATTGCTTCATAAGTATTGAGGTGTTTGGAGGGACCCCAAAAATCATCTTGTCTATTATCCTGCCACAGGGTAGGGCCTGTTATACATTTTTCATTCTAGATATTTGTTAGACCAAGCCTTAAACATGAAGAGAAAATAATCCTTTTTGTTTTCATGTTGCTCTCCATTCATGTGAATTTGCACAACCATTCCAATTAGAGTCATCCACTGTTCTTATTAATTTTTTTTCCTGATATTTAGTCCATAACTCCTTTCTGTAATTTATCAGTGTTTTGTCTAAATTGAAAGGCATATTCAGAATTTTGAGGAAGGAAAATTCCTTAGGGATGTTTCTTCTGCAATTAACCAACACAGGACTACACAGGAAAGTACAGAAGAGAATGTAAAGGAATAGAAATCCCAGTTCCAATATCTGTTCCTTTTGATAATAGAAAGAAGACCCCTAAACATTGACCTGACTCCCCATAATAATAAAAAACAAAACCAACCAACCAACTAAAAATAAACAAAAAACAAATCATAGCCAAAAGCTCCATAGCATTTTTTGATGTTTTTAAAAAATGTCTTAAGGCTAATTTGCTTCAGATATTTTCTGAGATAGCTGTGATAACGGTGGACTATCCGGACTGTGGAACCTGATGAGATGCACTCTATAGTCTTGAGGGACCTGGCTGATATAGAGACCAAAACACTCTTCATAATATTTAAAAAGTCATGGCAGTCAGGTGAAGTCCCAGGTTTTCCCTCTAGATTGGAGAGATATGGATTTGATGACTGGACAGTTAGGTAGATGACAAGTTGTTTGGATGGTCATATCCAACACCATGAAGCTGAGGGGCTGCATTTGATATGTCTGAGGGATAAGGAGTCACCCCAAGGGACCTGGAAAAGCTTGAGAAGTGGGCCCATGAAAACCTTGTGAGGTTCAACAAGGTCTAGTGCAAGGTCCTGCAACTGGGTTGGGGAAGACTCAGGTATCAGTACAGGTTTGGGGATGAAGTGATTGTTAGCAGCCCTGCAAAGAAGAACTCAGGGGTAGGGGTGGATGAAAAGATGGACATGAATTGGCAATGTGCATTCATTGGGTGGAAAGCCAGTGATATTCTGGGCTGTATTAGAAGAAGCATGGCCAGCAGGTCAAGGAAGGTGATTCTACATTGGTTATGCTTCACTCTGGTTTGAATCTGACCTGGCGTATTGTGGCCAGCTCTGGACTTCTCTGCACAAGAAGGACATAAACCTGTTGGACTGAGTCCAGAGGAGGGGTACTCAAATGATCAGAAAGCTTGAATAACAGCCCTGTGAAAAATGCTGAGAGAGTTAGGCATATTCAGCCTTGAGAAGAGAAGGATCTGGTGAGATCTTTTTATCACCTTTTGATTTCACCTTTGCCCAGAGAGATGGTAAAGGCCTCATGCCTGGAAACATTCAAAGTGGAGTTAGATGGTGCTCTGAGCTACCTGATCTGGTTAAAAATGTCTCTGCTCATTGCAGGGAGAATTGGACTAGATGACCTTTAAAGGTGTCTCCCAAGTGAACCTGTTCTATGATTTTATAATTCTAGGATTTAAAAAAAGATTCTACAAAACAAATATCTAAGGTATGTCACATGATTATTCTTATCGTCCTAATCTACTTTTGGCATTCAATTAGTGCAACATAGTCTCTTCTTTCCCTCATGGTGGAAATATGAAACTTCCTCATCAATTAAACTACACTAGCAAGTATGCTGCAGTGATATGGACCATCTGGTTGTCTTGCCCTGTTAAAGAGGCAGTACTACAGAAGGCAAAAACGTCTGCTAATCTTTAACACAATTTCAGCAAAGCGAAAGAAAATAATTGCCTTTCCAAATTCTGTTGTCTAACCATTATAAAATATGCTTAGATGGTAAATTGCTCCCAAAATCCAGCACTGTTACAATCTCAGGCTTCAATTCTTCTCACCTCAAGGAATTTTTGTTTGGTTCTTCAAACAGTACAACTTCCAGATTCACTAAGCATCTCTTAAAAATGAGGCTAGATCTTTGATACCTGAACCTTTGCAGAAACCAAATATACTCAGGTTCCATGATCAGTGAAGAGTATAGCTCTTGGGGTTTGGGTTGATGTGTAGGAATTTAGTATCAACATTTTCTTGTCTGGATATCATCCAATAAAATCTAGTAATTCCTAAGATGAGTTTGAAACGTCTATAAATCAGAACATTTTCTGCTGAAACATACTGGAGTGAAGTGTGTGATAGGGAGATAGAGAAAGAAAAACTCACTAGTGTCAGTGCTTTGTTTCTCTCAGTGACATAAAAGGATTCAGTAAACATCCAAATTCCCCAGCACAAATGGCTAAAAATGTGGAAAGCCATATTTCTGGGAAATATGTAAAATTCATCCACTTAATTGGCAACTGGGAGTTACACCATGCCTGACAATCGAGACCATTCTTAATCTGAAAGCAGTGTTACCTCCAGCAACAGGAACCTCCTGAGCAGAATAAAACTACTCCTTCCCCCAACCTTTTCTGTCTAGCCATAAACTATTTATGTTATCTTGTAATTATTTTATACATAAATAAATTTGTATTTACAAGGGAACTTCTGTGTCTTCAAGGCCAGAGCACCAGTCCACACAAGTTTGGTAAATGCAGAATACTTTGTCTCTATCTACTCTTAAAAACGGATACGTCACCTGAAGAAAGCATTTCTTATGTTTTCAGCTATATGGACAGTCTAGGGATTTTCATTTATTGGCTCCTTTTTTCCAGTCCATCTTTTTAAAAAATCTGTATATTCATATGTATATAGAGCTAGAATTCTCTTATTCAATAATGCACTTGTTTCAATAGGGCTATTCAAATATTTACAAGTACAAATTCTTGTTAAATTGCATTCTCTGGGGATTGTTTTACTGATATTACTAAAATTCTGTTCAAAAGCATGGCTAGGGAGTGTGCATACAATGTTTTCTAAAAGCTATTCACAGATCACTCCATACTTACTCTAAAAAAGCCTTGTGCCAAAAATGACAGAGAAATTAAGGGCTATTAATCTTGTTTTCTCTTTCTCTAGAAGCCAGGTCTATTGATTAAACTTCTAGTTTCTCACCTCTAAATTTCACACTCACTCTAACTGAATTCATAGAAGCATTTTTATAACTTCACAGGTTATATCATAGGTATCTCCTTTGTTAACATAAGTTTTTGTGTTGAACTTCATAATTTCATATCACCAATAGATTAATTAAGGCAAGGAGAAAACTTTGCTGTAGTTTAAAGTGAAACGACTACAAGCCTGGAAATAATGGACTGTTCAACCTCTAGTATAATAGATGTCCTCCAAGCAATTGCTGAAATATATGTTAAAATTCTATGGAAATAATTCATTTTTAACAGTTCCACCATGGAATAAAACAGAAGTTTATGAAAGGATATATTTCCTCAATGTTTTTAAAAAAACATTTTATTATTGTTTTATCAGTTTGTTTGAAAACAATGATAACCTAAAACAAGAGCAAAGGTGTGCTTGTGCAATCTTGTTTTCATTTCTGGAAAAGAAGAAAAAGGATATAACAGAATCACAGGATTACTGAGGTTGGAATAGACCTCTGAGGTCATCAAGTCCAGTCTATGACCTAACACCGCCACACTGACTAGACCACTTCACTAAGTGCCACATCCAACCTTTCCTTAAACACTTCCAGGGCTAGAGACTTCATCTCACTTTGCAGTCCATTCCAGCATCTGATCACCGTTTCTGTGAGGAATTGATTCCTAACGTCCAACCTAAACTTCTCCTGGTGCAGCCA
The DNA here is from genome assembly GCF_027791375.1 of Indicator indicator. Classification (NCBI taxonomy): domain Eukaryota; kingdom Metazoa; phylum Chordata; class Aves; order Piciformes; family Indicatoridae; genus Indicator; species Indicator indicator. The sequence goes on along the minus strand of NC_072053.1, from coordinate 68,996,460 downwards.
TGCCTTCTCATCTTGTCACAAGTTTCCTGTGAGAAGAACCAAACCCCCACCTTACTACAACTTCCCTTCAGGTAGTTGTAGAGTGGGATAAGGGCCCCTCTGAGTCTCCTCCTCTCCAAGCCAAACAATCCCAGCTCCCTCAGCGTCTCCTCATCAGACTTCCCCTCCAGTCCCTTCACCAGTCTTATCACTCTCCTGGCCCAGTACAAATGCAGACAAGTCTTAAGATGTCCAGTGAAGGTCCCTTTCTCTCCCCTCCTTCCTGCAGAAAGACAGGGCAATGCAGGAAAAAGAACAAAGGGGACAGGACTCCTGCCTGTCTGGTAAACAGGTTGTTCACCTGGGAAGAGAGCACATATGCTGACTACTGCTCCCCCAGAAACAAAGTCTTTGTTTCTGCTTGTATGGTTATAGTCTGGCAGAACACCTTTCCACTGGGCAGCTACACGTTACATTCAGTGCCCCATTGGATCAACTGATCTCTGGCAAGTTGTATACATAGAGGTTGACTTGGTAGTCGCCTTTGCCTTGCTTCAAACCTTGCTTTAAGCCTTGCTGCAAACCTTGCTTTTCCTTGCTTTAAACCTTGCTTTCAAGCCTTCTTGGACCCGTCTTGTATGAAGCCACCTCGAGTTTCCCTGCCCTGCCTCGAGTGCTGGGTCCAGAGCCTGGGATAAAGCCATGAACCATACACAGCAAGCCGGAGAAGCCATAATCCTAGAAGCCAGATTCACCTATCCTGCTTCCCCTTGCTACTAGAATCGTGCTGTGCCTCGGTTTACCCAGCAGCCAAGCAAACACCCATCACAAGAAGTGTCGTTGACTGCCCACCATCTGCTGAAGCCAGATCAGCCTGGGACCACACGGCAAAAGCCTCCTTGCTGGCAAACCGCCATGCCAGTGCCGCATGAGAGCACCCCAAACCTTCATTGCTAACACAGCATCCCCCATGTGGGTAAAACAAGTTGTGAGTAATTAATTCATTACCCTTTGGGTTTAAAGGCTCTGACCAAGTCTCTCCCTGTTGTAATTGAGTGCTCTCAGGGACCTTCTCTTTCCAAGTTACTGCCTCCTAATTTTCATAGAATTGTTTGTATTTTGCCTTAAGACTGTACATTCCTATTGTAAATATATATTCCAACTATACAACAATCCTATTTAATGAGTTTTGGCAACTTTCATTAATAAAGGGTTACTAATATTTTTATTAATACCTGTTTGCCATACCGTTTTTTATTGTAAAGGTAATTACTTAATAATCCCTACCCTTTACAACACTTGGTTCAGCACCTCAATATCTTTCTTAAAGTGAGGGGCCCAGAACTGCACACACTACTTCATGTGAGGCCTCACCAGTGCTGTGTACAGGGCAGAATTACATCCCTAGTCCTACTGTCCTACTGTTCGTGATACAAGGCAAGATGCCATTGGCCTTCTGTGCCACCCGGGCATGCTGCTGACTCATGTTCAGCCAGTTGGCAATCAGTACCCCCAGGTCCCTCTCTGCCAGGCTCCTCTCCAGCCACTCATCCCCCAGTCTGTAGCGCTTCAGAGGTTATTGTGGCCAAAGTGTAGGACCCTGCACTTGGCCTTGTTAAATCTTATACTGTTGGTCTCAGCCCATCGACCCAGCCTGTCCAGGTCTCTCTGAAGTGTCTGCCTACCTACCAGCAGATCGACACTTGTCCCCAGCTTGGTGTTGTCCACAAATTTACTAACAGTAGACTCAATCCCCTTATCCAAGTCATCAATAAATATATTGAATAGAACTGGGCCCAGTACAGATCCCTGGGGAACTCCACTGGTCACTGGACACCAACCGGATGCCACACCATTCACCACCACTCTCTGTGCCTGGTCATCCAGCCAGTTTTTAACCCAGAGAAGGGTACACTTGTCTAAGCCACGCTGACAGCTTTTCCAGGAAGATGCTGAGGGAGACTATGTCAAAGCCTTTGTTGAAGTCTACGAAGACCACATCCACAGCCCTCCCCTCATCTACCAGGTGGATTACCCAGTCATAGAATGAGATTAGGTTGGTTAGGCAGGACCTTCCTTTCCTAAACGCATGTCGGCTGGGCCTGATCTCCTGGTTGTCTTGTACATGCTGCTTGATTGCACTCAGGATGGTCTACAACATTGCCAGGCACCAAAGTCAGGCTGACAGGCCTACAGGTTCCTGAATCCACCTCTCAACCCTTCTTGTGGATGGGCTTCGTATTGGCCAACCTCCAGTCAGCTGGGACCTCCCGGCTTAGCCAAAAACTGTGATAAATGATAGGCAGTGGTTTAGCCAGCTCATGTGCCAGCTCCCTAACCTCTCTAGGATGAATCCCATCTGGACTCATTGATTTATTGGGATCTAAGTGACACAGAAGTCACTAACCACTTCCTCCTGGATTACAGGAGGGATATTCTGCTCTCCATTCCTGTCTACCAACTCAGGATCCCAGTTGCCCTGAGGATATCTAATCTTTTTGCTAATGATTCAGGCAAAGAAGCTCTTAAGTACCTCAGCCTTTCCTTGTCTTCTGTTACTATGTTCTCCCCTTCATCCAATAAGGAATGGAAATTTTCCCTGCCCCTCCTTTTGTTATTAATGTATTTATAAAAGCATTTTTTATTATCCTTAACAGAATTGGCCAGATTAAGTTCTAACTGAGCTTTTGTATCTCTAATTCTCTTTCTACATGACCTTACAATATCCTTAAACACTTCCTGGTTCCCCTGCCTCTTTTTCCAAAGTTGAAACACTCTTTTTTTCCTGAGTTCTTTCAAAAGCTCCCTGCTCAACCAAGCTGGTCTTCTTCCCTGCTGGCTCATTTTTTTTGGCACACAGGGATAGCCTGTTCCTGCCCCTTCATAATTTCATCCTTAAAGTAAAGGCCTTCCTGTGCCTCTTAGTTTTTGAGGGCTGCTTCCCAAGGGACTCTCCAAACCAGCATCCTGAATAGATCAGTCAGCCCTCCAGAAGCCCAAGGTAAAGGTTTTGCTCATGGCCCTCCTAACTTCACCACATATTGAAAATTCTATCATATCATGGTCGCTATGCCCCAGCTGACCTTCAACCACCACATCTTCCATCAGCCCTTCCCTGTTTGTAAACAGTAGGTCTATCAGGGATGCTACCACTGGTAGGCTTGCTTACCAGCAGCAACAGGAAGTTGTCATCCACATATTCCAGAAACTTCCTGGACCGCTCCCCTTTCTGTTGTATTGTACTTCCCTCCAGACATATGATAAGTTGAAGTCCCCGATGAGAACAAGGTCTAGGGAACATGAGACATTGCCAAGTTGTCTTATTAGTGTCTTTATCCTGATTGGGTGGTCTGTAGCAGACTTGCACCAGGATATCAGCCTCGCTGGTGTTCCCTTTTATCCTTATCTGCAGACATTCTACCTTGGTGTGTCTAACACTGAATTCGAGGCAGTCAAAGCACTCCTTAACATACAAAGCTACCTCTCCAACTTTCTTGCCTTGCCTGTCTCTTCTAAAGAGCTTGTAACCATCCATTGCAGCACTTCAACCACGTGAACCATCACAAATTTTCATAATGGCAATTATATTCCATTTTCATAATGGCAATTATATCACATTTCCCCTGGTGTACAATGGTTTCTAATTCCTTCTGCTTGTTCCCCATACTCCATGTATTGGCATATAAGCATTTCAGAGAGGGAGTTTGGCCACTAGTTTTCACTCCTGCTATCTGACCATTCTTGGCCACTTCCGTGGTTACTATTCTGTGTTTTTTATTGTTGCATATACCACTGTTATCCATTTCAAGTGGGACAGCAGATTGAAAGCCATCCTTAGGCTCTTCTCTAGTGAGCCTGGTTTTGTCCCATTCCCCCTTGGAGCCCTTTCATCAAGCCCCACCCACTCCTGTTTCCCCATTTTGAGAAAAGTGTACTCCATCTGATGCCAGCAGACTAGGTGCCATATAAACTTCCCCATGATCAAAGAACCCAAAATTCCAACAGTGGCACCAATCTCTTCATTCCCCTCTACCTCCAGAGCCTCATACGTATTCTGTAAATGTATCTGAGGAGGGGTGTAGCAAAGGAAGAAAGATGCCTGCAACTTTAAGCAGGAACCTGCTTCCACCTTCCCTCATCTTTTTTGTTTTTGCTAGCCTGATAGCAGGAGGGCAGAGGACTCTCTTTTTCTTCACATGTTTGCTGAAGTATCCGCCTCAGGAACGGTAGATTGTGACTCCACCAATCTACCTCCTCAGAGTCTCTGATACTTTGTAACCCTTCAATGTCACCTTGTAGCTCAGCCACCATGCTAAGCAAATCATCTACTTGTTCACACCTTGCACACCTGTTATTAATACTATCATCTAGTATTGGAGATAGGCTGTGGCATTCCCTGTAGCCAGAGGCCTGGACAGCCACATGCTTCTGTGGCAGTGTTGTCTGGGTTGCTGCGTCCTTTTTAGAACAGGCTGCCACTTTTGCCTGAGTGGATACTATCTCTACCTGTTTGCCCACTCCTGTTTTCCAAACAAAAAAAGAAAAACCAAATAAATCTGCCTGCACCAATGGCCATGTACTTCCAGCTGTCTGACCATGCCCCTTCCCTCACACACCCCCTCACAGCATTCCAACAAACGAGATAGCTAGCTGCCTTGCTGTTCACATTCTGAGTGCCGCTTCCAGTTTCATTGCATTTAAATTTCCCGTGGTTTGCCCTGCAACATCCACTGCCACCTTGCCCTCTCAGGCACATGTGCAAGCGATGCCAACTTGTGTCAGGTCTCTCCTCTCTCTCTTAGGCTCCCTGCCTCTGGGAATCACTTTTTTCTCCTCTAAAAACCACTGCACAGCCACAGAACTCACTGGTGCTGATGCCACTGTCTCGCTGTTCATGGTCTGAGCAGAATAGACCAAAATATTTAAAAATTTAGATGTTTATTGTGGGTCTTGCTCACAAGCATCAGATGATTTTTATTTAGCTAATTACTTATCCAAAGGAGAACTCCAGTGTAAAATGATATTTTTATTATGCAGTACTCAAAGCCTTCCAAGTCTGGAAAGAGTGAAATATACGGAAGAAAGAAAAAGAAAATCTTAAATAATTCAAAGAAAATCTACTGCAGATATATTTTCCCTAAACAAAAACCTGCAAGATACAAGCATTGTTTTCTCTGTGGATTTACTTAACATTTCTGATGGTAGTTGGATCTTACTTGAAAGAGTGAAGCTTTCAGCCTACCTGTAAACCAAGCACAACTTTAGCTATGGCAATAGGAACTTTGCTCTTTTCCCATGTATGCTTTTACATACTTTACACTGACTTGTTATTCTTAATTAAGAGCCACAAAGGGGACTCCCTGAAACAATTTCTGAGCAGACAATTTGACTGAAGGTTTACTCTAGATCATGAGCCAAACTGCTTTGAGATGGAAATGCTTTTTATCCTAAGGTTTTTACAAATGCATTCAAGTAATTTGGACTTAAAAGAAACCAAATTCTAAAAATACACCTTTTTTTTTTTTTTTTTTTTTTAACTGGAGTCTCATTTTCCATCATCACAAGTTCAAATATATTTTTCTCAAGCCAGAACAAAAGACTGACATGAGAAGAAGCCAAGGTAAAATACTAAAGAGAAGTGCCTTAAGACTGGAAGAAAGCAAATGTCACTCCAGTCTTCAAAAAAGGCAAAAGAGAGGACCCAGACAACTACAGACCAGTCAGCCTCACCTCCATCCTTGGAGAGATGATGGAGCAGTTCATCCTGGAGGTCATCTCTAGCCACATGGAACACTAGAAAGTTATCCTATTCTTATTTCTTATCTTCTTGTATTTTTGTTATCACTTGACAACAGAATTCTGAGAAACAGAAATAAAATACCTTACAAAGTCACACCGTATATTTGTTATGCCCAGTAACCCTCTTCTGAGAGTGGCCATTGGGGAAAACCAAAGGATTAAAAACAGTTTATTATAAAACACAACTTATCTAAATTATCTCCCAGTATGTATTATTTTTAGCTGCAGGACCTCTTGAGCTAAAGATCATATCTCTGTGTTTAACCACGCACATAGATTTTTCTCATTTATTGTCCAGTTGCTTTTTGAACCCTTGTAAACTTCAAGCACTCATATGTCCTGCGGAAAGAACTTCACAAATTTACGGCAAACCTAACTCTTTCTTTATTTTGAATGTACTGCTACTTCATTTGATGTTTCCTTATTTTTATAGTGAAAGCCACTCATAATTTGATGTCATGTTGTAATCTTCATTCTTCCTCACTCTCTGGGCAGGGATATTTCTAAGTTCAGGAGTCATGTATGCATGTGGAAATGCATTCATACTTTCAATAGTGCAAAAAATAATAACTGCATAGTGTTCAAAATCGATGACAGACTCTTCCTCTGATTTTGGCCTCTTTAACTAGAAAGAATTCTACATGCCATATCCTTCATAATTTCTCTCAATTTTCAACTTCTCTCTCCTTTCTCCTTCTCTCTTTCCTCAAAAATTAATGAAGTGCATAAGGGCAACTTTTTACTTTCAAGGACATTTTACATCCACCTGTCTGACAGGTGAATGAAAACCACTTTTATCTACTACTGATTAAGAAGTAGTTTATCGTTATACAAATGTCCTATTACTGTTGAATCAGAATTACTGTAAATCAAAGATTCATTATAGTTGTAAAAGACCTTTGAGATCATCAAGTCCAACTGTAACCTAGCCACCAGGACCACTAAACTACATCCTGAAGCATCACATCTATATGCTTCTGGAGCACCTCCAAGGATTGTTACTCCAACACCTCCTTGGAGAGCCTGTTCCAATGTCTTGCCACTCTTTCGGTAAAGAACTTTTTCCTAATATCCAGCCTAAATTTCCCCTGGCACATCTTAAGTCCATCTTATACTTCCACTTGATAGTTACCTGGGAGAAGTTTTTGTTGTACTCTGGTGCCCAGAAATGAACACAGTACTCAAGCTGTGGCCTCACCAGGGGAAGGATGACTTTCTTACTCCTGCGGGACACGCTTTTTTGATACAGGCCAGGATGTCATTGGCCTTCTTGACCACTCTGCTGGCTCATGTTCAGCCAACCATCCACTAACAATCCCAGATCTTTTTCACTGGACTGCTTTCTAGACACTCTTTCCTAAGCCTGTTGTCTTGCTTGGGGTTGTGATAAAAAGTACAGTACTCGGCACTTTGTCTTGTTAACCTTATACCATTTGCCTCAGTCCATCAATCTAACCTATCCAGTATCTTTCTACCCTTGAGTCTCAAGCTGTGCAAGGGGAAGGTTAGGCTTAATCTTAGAAAAAAGTTATTCACAGAAAGAGTATTGCCCATTGGGATGGGCTGACCAGCAAGGTGGTGGCGTCAATGTCCCTGGAGGTGTTTAAGAAAAGACTGAATGAGGCACTTAGTGCCACGGTTTAGTTGATTAGATAAGGTTAGGTGATCATTTGGACTTGATGATCTTGGAGGTCTCTTCCAACCTGGTTGATTCCATGATTCTGTGAGCAGATCAGCACTCCCATTCAATTAATGTTGTCTGCAAAACTGCTGAGGGTGCACTTAATCCCCTCATCCAAATCATTGTTAAAGATGTTAAACAGTACTGACTTCAATATTGAGCCCTGGTGGACACCACTTGTGACCTCTTGTGGGCTGGGTTTAACTTTGTTTACCGCAAATCTTCGGGCCCAGCCATCCAGACAGTTTTTAATCCAGCACATGTGTCTATGCCATGTGCCACAAGTTTCTTGAGGAGAATTCTGTGAGAGATGGTGTCAAATGCTTTACTAATGACCAGGTAGAGAATATTCACAGCTTTTCCCTCATCCACTATGTGGGTCACCTGATCACAGAACAAGATCATGTTGGTCAAGCAGGACCTGCCTTTCATGGAACATATATGGAAAAATCTGAGAGCATAACATGATTAACTTACACTAGAAAAACCATGAGCATGCTGTGAAGCTTTAAAATCCATTGTAAAAGTAGATAGTATAAGGAAAAAGATAAATTACTATTGTTTTAATTTTATTAAATTATTCTAGGCAGCTTCAATAAAAAAATGGGTATTTACATTTGATTTTTGTTTCAAAGGACATGAAAAGAAGAGTCTAGACTTATTACACTTTGATGTATAGTTGCTATAGCAACATATGTAAATTATTAATCTTTGTATATGAAATATCTCCAAAGGACAGATTACCTTTGTGTTAAAAATGCAGATGGTTTTAAATATTTCCCTGTGATGAAATAGACTGATTATAAAATGGCAAATACAGTCAGAAAATTAGGTCTCCTGAAGTGTCTAGTATGTGCCCCAGAATGGAAGGATCATCTGAAGCTAAAAATTAAATTAAATTAACAGCATACAAAAATTTTTATAGCATTTTAAATAGTTAAGTATCTTTAAGTTTTTGCCTAGAAATACCACTATTACACTTTCATAAGTAACAAAAACATTTATCAAACAATGGGCTGAAAGACACAAGAGGGACACAGAAATATGCAACATGACTGCAAGAGACAGTGCTTGCCTGCATTCCAGAGCAATGAACCCCCTGTATATAAGGATTTCTATGAAGGAAGAAAGGATTCCTTAAACCATGATGTCAGCCTTTTGGAAGTTACGTCATTTCTGCATTATCCTGTGATATCACTTGTAAAATTTTCCTGCATATTTTAGCTCTTGGTATTTTTCCTTTAGAAGGCATTGAAAGTTCTACAGCAAGCATGATGTCTCAGGGCTTTAATGGAGGACCAAGTTAACCAGGAGATCTTCAAGGACATTACTACAATTTGATCCACATGCACTGAAAAGCAAAAAGCTGGGGAAATTTTACAATACATATCTTCTATGACATAAATGTTCCATTCTGCAAAAAACACTAAGAAATAAATAAAGGAGGTCCCATATTAAGAAATTTCTTGAAATCACACACACACACGAAATGTCATCAGTTCACTTTTTCACGTTATTCTGGACACATTGTAAGCTTACATTCGTTAGCAATATTGGTAGGTTTCTTTCATTAGGAAAGATGTTGGCTGAGAATATCAACGAAACCTGATAGAGTACCATGGTCATGTTGGACTATAGCTGTGAAGTTTGTTCCTATTCTGTAACTTAGGAAATTAAAACCACTAAATCTAGGATTTTTTCCTCTGGGACTTTATCTGGTCCAATTTACAAGTTGAGGATTTATAAAGGCTTTTCCCATAGAAATAAGGAAACGTCAGCTACAATCTCTTGCTAGAGTTGCACTGAATCTATTAACCTTGCCCAGAGAATATACTGTCGCAGTTATCTCATTTACAATGTTATTGTATGTGATTTATGCCAATGGCATCTAATCTCAAACTAGGTTTTGCATTTTCAGAAAAAATTGCAGGTACATGGTACAAATTATTCTTTTCTTATTCAGGAAAAAAGTATTAAGAATTTATTTACAATTTTTTTAACTTTATGGAAAATATAACACATGAAATCGCAGACAGAGGAAAAATTACAAAATCTTCAGACACCAATGAATATGTACAATTGGGCTAATGTTTCTGCTGTCTCATTAAGCAGTAAGAAGAATGAAGTATGTTCACTGAGTCTAAACTTGTATAGATTCTGAGAGTATATATAAGTGGGGATGAGAATAAAGGAAGATTTTTGTGCAAAATGGAACACAAGCTGAACTGCTTTCAAAATAGTCTAGAAACCACAACAATTCCCAAACTGGGGAAAAAAAAAAAAAAAGCTAAAACAAAAAACAGAGGGCAGAAAAACCATTACAGTTTGTATGTCACCTTCATGATCTATCAAATACTTTTAAAGTCCCTCCAGTTTTTAATGTTTCAAAAGCTTGAAACACCAAATATAATTTTTAATTTTAAATTATATTTCCTTGTCATTTTTCTGTAGTTTTGATTTACCGATGTGGTGCCCATATTTCATTTCAACCAAAATTAGTCAGAACTTCTTCTAAGCAGGTGTCACTGTTTCCAAATCATTCCCATGTAAAAAGAGTACAAAAAGATAACAGAGCATGCTCCCCAACCCATCAGGAACGGATGTCAGGTTCCTGCATAAGACAGTCCTACCAATAACAGAAAGGCTATATGTTAAAATAGCATGCAAGAAATACTGCTACAAATAATTCTGCAGTAACAAAACATATCACACTTAAAATTCTATCTGGCACAGAGATGTATGACAAATCTCTTAACAGCATGTTATCCACTCTAATATTATAATCAACATAGGTAACAATGAACCTAAATGCATTAAATTGCCTGATCTAGTGACTGTATCAGGTGAGAACTATGGATGTCATCTACCTATGCTTCTGTAAGCCATTGATATACCCCACACAATACTGTTGTTACTTAAATGGACAGATATGGGTGTGATGGATGGACTGTTAGGGTGGATAAAGAATTGAATGATGGATGCTTCCAAAGTTACTGTCAAAGTCTTTAACACCCAAGCAGAAATCAGCAAGCTGAGTGGTGTCCCTCAGGGCTCCCTACTGGCACAAATACTACTTAATATCTTCATCAGCAACAGTGATGCTGCATTCTCCCTGAGCAAGTTTTCAAACAACAGCAAGCTGAATGCTACAGTTCATTCACTAGACCAAAGGAATGCCATTCAGAGGGACCTGGACAAGTTTGAGAAGTGGGCCATTGCAAACATTGTGAAGTTCAGCAAGGCCAAGTGTGAGGTCCTGAGCTGGAGCAATTATCAGCATCCATATAGACCGGGGGATTATAGCACTGAGAGCAGCCTTGTGGAGAAGGGCTTGGGGATTCTAGTGGGTAAAAAATTGGACATGAGTTGACAATGTGTGCTTGCAGACCAGCCAGTCATATGCTGGGCTGCACAGAAAGAAGAGGGTCCAGCAAGTGAAGGGAAGTGATTCTCCTCCTCTACTCAATTTTGGAGATAATCCACCTGAAGAAATGCATCCAGCTCCAGAGCACCCAGCATAAGAAAGACATGGACCTGCTGGAGTGATGTGATTTATGATCAAAGTTATAAGCCAGAAATATGATAAAATATGAATATGATTTATTAGATATAAAAAAATATTTTTCCAAGCTAATTTGATTCAGGTTTCTTTGCCCAGTCGATGATAGGTTGATTACACACAGTAGGATACTAATAAACAATCAAATAACAGTCTAGAGAAATCAGAAACTTGGAATACAGAGAAACAAACTGAAAACTCTTATAATGCGAAAACAAATAGCCATGCTGTCTCGGGAGGTGGGACAGATCCTCCAGGCCTTGATGTGGAGTTAAGCCACAGAGAAACAGTCTGTGAACTTTAGAAATAACCAAGTAAACTAGCTTTAGTTACTCACAAGCCACTGAGCTTCTAGTCACCAAAACTTTTGCCAAATGAAGAGATAAACAGAGCTGCAATTTGTAGTCCAAAAGGGCAGGGATAATCCAAAAAAGAAATCCCATATTGGAGGAAGTGAGGGACAGAAAGAGAACACGCTGTTGTGGTGTGGCTCAGAACCAACATGATGCTACTAGGACAATAGCAGGTAATCACCCTGAAGACAGGCACAAAGTGGGTGCTTGTTGCCGTCTTGAATCCTGTTAATGAACAGGGGGTAGGCTTTCAAATCATCCCCTATAAATTCCCTTTTTGAAGACTGAACAGCCCAATGTGAGATTACCTTTTCAAATATCGCCAATCAGTTTAAAGTGCTGTATGGCAGGCAAACTGTACACGCCTTCTCGACTCGCCTCTGACACGTGCAGTTGTCTATGTGAAATGTGAGGCACGGGGTCCAGCTTCCACCCCTCCCAGGCAGCCTCAACGACACCTGCCTATTGGCTCCTCGACCTCTAACCTGAACCGGTGCAACAGGGAGAGAGGAGAAAGGGCAGTGGCCAAACAGTTTAGCTGGTTCATAATGACACTTCCAGGACATGGAGCAGGTCCAGAGGAGAGTCACAAAAATGGTCAGAGGACTGGAACATCTCTCCTGTGAAGAAAAATTGAGAGATTTTGGGTAGTTCAGCCTGGAGAAGAGAAGGTTCCAGGAAAATTTTATTCCTGCCTTTCAATATATGCAGGTATCTTCTGAGAAAAATATTTTTTACCAAGGCTTGCAGTGACAGCACAAAGGGCAACAGTTTTGTATTGAAAGAGTGTAGATTTACCCTTGTATATAATAAAGGAAGTTTTTACAAAGAGAGACCTTGGAACAAGTTGCTGTGGTTGGCCCATCATTGGAAATACTCAAGATCAGGTTTGATAGGTCTTTGAGTTACTTGATCTACTTAAAGGTGTCCATGCTTACTCCAGGGGTGTAGATGATCTTTAAAAGTACCTTCAATCAAACCATTTTGTGATTCTGTGAAACACTTCAATTTTACATGAAGATTATGGGTTTGTAACTCTGCTACTCCAAGATGAACTAGTAATGTTCGCATGTAAGTGTTGACTTAACTGTATAGTTCAGCTAGTTTTTGCTTTAAATAACACATGAAATCATGTTTTACAATTCTACTGGTAGGAACCTCAGAAAAGAATGAACCAAAATCTTGACTATAGCCTCTTACCTGAAGTATCTTACACTGTATATAAGATTAAACCCTATTTCAGAGTTAATGTAATGCAAGCATTCCTTTATTTTAAAGATTATTCTATATTTCTTCAGGAAAGAAAAAAATCTGCTCAGTTTCTTTAATAGGTATGTAGATAAGTGCAGCTTTCACTGTCTGAGTAACTTAGTGTTGTAACGTACAGTACTTTGATTTGTTGCAAACAGGACTAGCCTTGAGTCATGTGTGTAATTTTTCCCTTGTAAACCTAAAGTAATTAAAATTTAGATTGTGTTAGTTCCACTTTTCCAGTTAGCTCTATATAAACATGGGGGATTTAGTGGATGAGAAGTCAGACACAAGCCAGCAATGCACACTTGCAGCCCAGAAGGCCAGTTGCATCTTGGGCTGAGTCAAAAGAAGTGTGGCCAGCAGGTCAAGAGAGGTGATTCTGCCACTCTACTGTAGTAAGACCTCACCTGGAAAACTGTGTCCATCTCTGGGGCCCCCACACATAACATACCTTTAAAATTCATAAAACTCACAGTTTTAAGTACTAATGCATGCAATAAGGACTTTAGATAACTTTGCAAGTTATCTAAATGCAAAAAATGATTGCATAATATCTGAGGACAGAAAGATTAATTACTCATGAGCTGCATTCAATAATTTAAATTCCCCAATTGTGAACTTTGAAACAAAATTTGGAAAACTATTAATAAAGTCAGATAATAGTTTTGATGGCTGTTACTAACTCTGTGTTGTCTGACTTGAAGCACTTTATTCCAGAAGAGATTTTGTGATACAGAAAGTGGCCCTTATCATTGTTTAATATCTCAAGAGAAAAGATTTCACAGCCAAGTATATATTTTACTAGGTAACAAACAATCTACGGGAAAGAATACAGTTGTATGGAAAATATCGTACTGGCCTATCACAATTGCCTGCCTTGATTTCTTAACTTAGTTGTATAAAATGAGAGTATCCAGTTGTGGTGAAGGCACAATATGGCCAGAATTATGCCCCCAGATACCAGCAAACTTGTCCCAACATGTTTTGGTAAGTACCCCCTTTCAACCCTCCTTTCAGGAGAGGAGGACAAAGGCCCAGATGCCAACCTGTCTCCTAGGGGGTAAACAACTGAATGCACCCAAGAGCATGGCATGCTCATGCTCTTGACATCTAAGGGTATAATTCTAGCTTCACCCTTTTCATAGGTTGAAGCAGGTTTTTGATAAGTGTGCCCATTGGCCAGATCCAGCCTCGAGAAATCTATAAGTATACTCCGTTTGTTTACCAACTTGCTCTCTCTTTTTGCTTTCTCTCGCTACACAAGCTTGTGCTGCGTAAGCTGTAAGCCTTCTCACTCCCACATGCAAGTGTACTAGAAGCCTCTGTGATACAGAAAGAAGGCAGCCCACTGAGTTGCTCGATGAACCAGCATAGGATGATCCCTTCGCTGAGCTGTAGGAAGCCAGCATTGTAAACGCAGTCAAAAGGACTGCGGAAAACCCCGAGAGGGTAAACTTTAGCCCAGAAGGGGAGGGACTAGCCCAAGTCAGTCATCCAGAACAGCTGCAGCCATAAGCAGCTAATTAAGCAGAAACACATCTTGTGTGATCCCCACCATTTGCAGGAGATAAGAGGAGCTGCCCACCATCACCGCTCCACAGCCCGGAGTAGTTAGGGTAATGTAACCCGGGATTCTCCCGAAAGAAAGAGAGAGAGAAAGATACCCTCTCCATTGAGATCAAACCAAAGGCTGCATTAAATGGGAGCAGACGCCAAGATCTGGCATTGTCAGCTCACTTCGAGCCGAGGGGAAAGGGCCTCTTCACCACACCCCTCCCTTGAAACCCGTCTCCGGGATCGAAGATGGCTGACCCCGCCTTCCAGGAACTGTTGCATAAGACCACTCCCCGGACCGGCCCTACCGGGCCGACCCTGCAAAAGGAAATTGCCAGTCGGCGGAAAGCCTTGCCCCTCCACGGCCGCAGGAGGAGAAAGGAAAGTCACCCCTCCCGTGGGAGGAGAAAGAAAGCCTCACCCCACCCGCGGAAGCGGGAGGAGAAAGAAAGTCACCACCAGGATGGACCAGCCCTGGGTCGACAGCTGTCAGACAGCCAACAGACAGCAAGTAGCTAGCGTAACCCAGCAACTTGCCTCGCTATAAATAAGGAAAGACAGAATGCATTTTTCCATGTGTGCAACATTCAGTAACCTTCTATTCAAAGCACCCGCACGTAGCCGCGTGATATTTCCAGCTTAACTTGCCTCATGATAACATTATAAATATCTTTGTACATAGTTGCAGCCGAGTCTCCATCTAGTAGATAAATCGCAGAACTGCACCTTTCATTCCCTTAGAAATCGATTCTGTAAATGTTCTAATTGGATCAAATTGTAAATACTAAACCAGTTATGGAATATATATTTTTACAACTGTGCATTCGAATCAATATATATAAAGGTGATTAATCAGCTATTCATAATTCTACTAATTAATAAACAATAATTTTCATAATTCATATTTCATAATTCATAATCATAATTCTCCATCCCTAATCACCACACCAATTATTTCAGAAAAAAAAAGAAAAAAGAAAAAAGAGAGACTGCAGTTCTATTCACTAGGTTAGCTTGATGAAAATATTGTAACAGCAACCACCGAACAATTAACAGTTATGCTTAGACCTCCTAGTTCAAGATCACCACTGTGCTATAGGAAAATAACCACGTGAGCAAACTGACACACCTCTGTCATTGTCTGAAAACAATGCTGGTTAAAAACCCTCCCCATTTTAGTTCAGGGAATAAAAACTGACTAAAATTGCTAGATACCCATGCTTTCAAATACCTAGGTGCCAAACTTTGGCTTTGCTTGTTAAAGGCATAACAGGTAGCTAGAAAGTTAAATAATGGATTTCAGAGTCTTTCTCGTTCATATGTGCATACCATGAACGGGAAAATGTTCAGATCAAATGTTTTATGTTGAGGCAAAGGTAAAATTCTAATTGATCTCTGAATGAAATAACCAAAAGAATCTAATTTTTATGTCTTCATCTTTTTTCTTCATGCAAAGGAACTAGACAACAATCTTGACACACTCCACAATCTGAATTCTGCAAAAATGACCACCACAACTAAGCTGTACTTTCTTGTATTTGTTCTTTCTATAACAGTTGAATTTTATTATTTTAAAATTTTGGGGTTTTCTTTTGAAACTCTTTCTCTCATCATTTTACTCACAAACTCTCAATAGCACACAGTGGACATTCTCATACCACAGCTCTGGAGACCTGACTTCCAGCCCAGTGAGCAGAAGATCAGATATGTCATCTCTAGTCAATGGTGGGGATGAAGCTCTTCAAAAAGGCATTGTAATATACTTCCATTCCTGCTTCAAATATTTGCTTGACAGGGATCTAGGGAACAAGTCCTAAACCTAGGTGGTCTGAACAACTTTCAAAATGTATATTTCTTTTATTTAGATTATGTCTACATTCAGGAATTAGTGTCAACCCAAAACCCCAAAACCAACCAAGCAAAAACAAACAACCAAACGTATATTTTCATCTGATATTACACATACACTATCTGGAACATTTTGCCATACGAAGAAGGAGTTTGCAGCGACTTGATTTTGTTCATAAGGTTCTCAGTCATCTTTCCAAGATCAAGCTTTTCCTGCACTGGTGTTGTTATTACATAGCAAACCAAAGCAGAAATATTAAAACATATCAGCATCATAAAAAAATAATAAAAAATCATGGGTTGAAATATAGTAAAGTTGAATGCTATGGGAACCATGACTTTTGTCTGTACAAAACTCATGTGGAAAATTTAAAACTTTTAAATCTACAAGTCTCCCCATAAACTGCCACTGATGTGCTATACTTGTTTTACTTGTTTTCTGTAGCAATATGTGCCTTACTAAAACTGAACTTTAGAACATCTGCTTTAAAGAGTATTTATTATCATCACATATTTTGGGGATAAATTGGTTAACACTGTTCTGAGACATTAATACAAGTGAACCAAGGAGCCTCACACATGCTTTTCACAGCTTTCCATCTACTGTGCTAAAATCTATTAATCATAGATAGAAAAGAGGAATTGGCTTGTAGTCTATCTAGGTTTGGATTGTCTGTACTGAATTCTCTCAAATACTAGCCTTTTTTTTTTTTTTTTTTTTTTTTGTATCAGCAACTACGGTGTTGCCATGTTGACCTCAGAAGATTACGGCAGATTTTAGCTAGCTCTCTCATTTGGTGCAGAATTTTTTGTTCTGGCACTATGTTTATGAATTCTTCTCCTCCTTCTCACCATCAGCATTGTGACTCTCTTAAATCCATGTTTTGCCCCTAGCTGCATAATTTTTGTTCTGTCCGTCTTTCTTCAACTGTCAATTCTTCAAGCTCTTTCACATTATACTTACCTGCCTTCAAATTACCTCTAGTGTATCGACATCTCTTTCAAATCTTTTCTTTATATAATGTGTGTAAAGTACACTATAGATGCAAATTAAAAGAGAAATATGTACTGCCAGTAATCTTCAATGCTCATTCCTGCTCTCCCTGTTCGCTTTCCTGCTAAGAAGCTAAAATTCTCTTTAAAAGGCAGACCAAAAAGCCAAATTCTCAACTGTAAAGACATACAAAGGTAAATTCTTCTTAATATACATTTTATTTTAAGTCAGTCTTAGAAATCTACTTGGGTGAGAGAATGGACACAAGTACACACTCTGCTCCTACTCCTTGCCACAACCACCAATGCAGTAAAGTTGCAGTAGCCAGGATCATGAGCTTTTCCTAAATTATAGTTACAGGGTTCAAGCAGATCCTTATTGCATATCCTGACTAAACACATTCTTTTCATTGTGTGGCCTACCATACATGCACTTAACAGTGCTTGATGTACTGGTTCCCTGGCAAAAGTCTTTTGTGGGGGACTTTCCCTCCCACCCCTCCAGAAAGGACTATTTAATCCACCTACATTTAAGGAAACATTTTGAGCACCTTTTATCCTCCTTTAATGTAATCTTGAACCCAAAAATTAGATGTTCATGTTCTTATAAGCCCTTCAAAGTATAAATTCCCCCTCACTGACAACCAAGTTCAGTCCAAAGCATGTCTGTCTCTGATAACTTTTTGCAAAAGCTGTTTCCTCCCATGGTCAGTTTTATCTGTAATTGCCTTATATAACAAACTCTTACCCATAAAACAAAAATCCAAAATGTAATTGTCACTTCAGCATGAGAAATTTAAACCCATGACATCCATGTGCCCAGATGATTGTATTAACAGCCAGAATATACTCATTTATGCAGAAAGGATGCAAGATTCATGAAATCAGAGAAGCAGGAAATACAGGAAGATGCTTCACTCACTATCATAGGGATGAAGACTAGGAAGAGAATCCTGAATTTCTATCTCCTTTCCAGAATGAGATTATCACTTTGTATTAAAGAAACAGTACCCAAACCTCATTCAATGTCCTGCCAGCATACTGTTCCCACATCCTGAAAAAATATCTTTCTTAAAGAAAGCTGAGGAAGAAATACACAAGGATGCTACTGTAATATAATTTGTCCAAAAGCAAAAGTTGACTTCTGTGACCAGCTTCCCTGGAATGTTCCTCCTCTGCACTGAGTCAGACATGAGTTGTATTTCATTTGGGGTGCATTTTAAAATTGCTTATGGGCAGAGTGAGTGTTGAAACAAAAAATAATCCCATCAGAATTTCCTTAGAATTTAGAAAAGACTTAAGGTCTTGTCGACATCAATATATTTTCAGAACTTCAATAATGTTGGGCTTATTGACAATATCAGTTACATCTGTTAGCATCAAATACTTTAGAATAATCCTTAGACCTTGACTTTAGCCAATTTCCTTTGAAAATGGGAAAAAAGTGGCAAATACATGTTTCTGCTTTACAAGAGAAGGACACAATGCTGTCCTCCAGAGCATGATGCTCGCTTAAGATGAATAAATAAAGCAAATACTCACAGGATACATGTTGACACTTGTTCTTTGTTTTGACTGTCCTAGTATTCAGTTTTCTGAAAATCTCATTCCTTGCAACTGAAGGTTAACTGTCTTAAAACATAATAGGACTCTCCAAAAAGAACATTTTGTTACTGCTTAGGTAAATTAAACAATATATAAGGTAAGTTATGTGCATAAATGACAATGAGTAACAGAAGGAATAAATTTCACTCTTTCATGTCATATGTGTAACCAACAGTGAGCTGTGTGGTTACATTAGTTTTTACACTTGTTTTAACTAAATCTGAGATGCTACTACACCAGTTGCTACTAAAAGCCATTTAACTGTAATAATTACTAGAGAACTCCAAACCTTATAACAAGCAGATAAGCTTCTCTGTACCTGTGAGATAGGAATAGGCAAAACTTCCTGTTGAAATTCTGCAAGAGATTATCAGAAACAGTATTTTGTTCATTTCCCTATGCTGTAATAGAAAACATAATTTGATGTCAATTGTAAATATGAAATGAAAGCTGAGATAGAAAACATCATGGCATATGCAAGCAGCTTCCTGTCACATATCAGAATGTTTTAGCAGAGTATTTGTTAATTCTTTCACTCTGCCTTGAGAAGTAAAACACTGAACAAGACACACATTAGAACCAAGTTAGACATTTTACTGGTAGTCCTTCCAATTTGCTTTACTTCTGATCACTGGTAGTCCTTCCAATTTACTTTACTTCTGATCATATTTTTCCTGGGATAAATTCTTTTAACTAACAGATAATTTCTACACAAATACTCTGTTTGGAAAAGGGCACATCAAAACAACAAACCCAAAACTGAAAAAAAAAAATAATCTAAATATATTCAGTTTTATGCTTTCAGGAAAAATCTTAACTCCCTAAATTCCAAGATGTTTTTTTCATAGACCCTGTAATGTTTTGCCAAATTACTTATAAAATGTCAAGCATCCACAGGATCTAAAACTTACCAAATTTTCCTTAAAAAATTAAATTTAAAAATGACTTTTTATTTTGGTTTTGGGAGTTTTGTGTTTTTTTGGTTTTCTTTGGGTTTTTTTATTTTGTGAGACAAAGATCAGTAAGTAAAGACCTCTCCTGGGAATCTGTACTCAGTCTTTTTGTTAATCTTTCCTTTTTTGTTGAAAATATATTGGAATAATATCTATCTATCTATCTATCTATCTATCTATCTATCTATCTATCTATCTATCTATCTATCTTTTGTATATGTGAGATTGTATCTATGTATACACCTAGGTTGTTTACCCCTTAAGAACTGAGAAACAGACACTTGAGGTCCATGGTAGAAATTTGGAAATCGACAGTCATAAATACATATTAACATCCAAACAATATGTTGCAGACACACTTCTTTCTCTGCCAAACAGCTGGAAATTTTTGGTTATTCCCCATTTAAAAATGTTTTTTCTCAAACTGTTCAATATCTGAGACAACAACTGCAATTCTTTCCTGCCCATTGTAAAATCTTAATACTGTGATGTCATATAGTAAACTAACAGTATTAAATGCATTTCCTGTTTTTACCTTAACCTCTTAGGGCTGGTACTAAAAATATACATTAACAATGTAATTTAAATAAATTGAGCACTAACATTTTCAATGGATCTATACAGGGTGATACTGAAAAAAACACAGATATTGGTTTAGACATCTTAAAATTGTAGACACACCATTACAATAGTACTAAATGATGATGCATGTCATTAAAAGAAGCTCTGCCACGACATGTCTTTCTATTATTTGGATGCACTAGAAATACTGCAGGAATTTCTTTTAAGTAGTGTAAAGCTAAGGGCATGCCATTCAAACACAATAGAATGTCACAGAAATGCAGATAGCAAGAAGAACAATCATAGCATTCATTTTATTGTGTTCTCTTCCTCTGCTAGAGAAGGAGCACATGAAATGGGCACATGAAAACAAGGCAAGCTGACACTCTTGTCACATCTACATCCTCACAATCATCTAAATACAAAAGAGGAGTTTGGTATAAATCTTATTGCACCAGATCTAAGAGAAGCAAATACTACCCTTAATAGTATCAAGAACATGAGGTCCATGTCCAACTCATAGCTCACATACTACTGGTTTATGTACAGAACAGCTTGTAGAGCACAGGCTTGTAGAATGAAATTTATCACAAAAGGCCAAAACAATTGAAAATATCTAAACCCAGGCAAATATTTTATCAGTACCTGTATTTCTAACAATATTTGAACTGGCATGAAGGATTTTAAAAGGCTTACTCCTTACGTGGGGTGACTGGTCCTTGGCTACATTTCAATCCATTACTACTAGTTCAGTATCATTAATCCTTCTTAAACACCTTAATCACTTTTACTTCAATACTGACAATTTAAACTAGCAGATTCTTCTTGTAGTGACATAATTTTTAGGGAAGCCCAACCAATGAGTACATTTTATGAGGAAAAAGGAGTATGTCAGTGAAATAAGTGCATGCATTAGTTTTATGTCAAATCCTGGAAGAAGGAAAGAAGGAATGAATGATGAATAATAAACAATTAGCACTTCATTTACAGTAAGAAAGCAGAAATATACATATATATATATATATATATATATATATATATATATATATATATATATATATATATATATATATATATATATATATGCTGGGGTGGGAGCACTGAAGGGTCAATGGAAAAGTTGTTTCTGCAGAATTCCATGTGTTACTTTCAGGCAAAATGTATAGACACTTAGTAGGAACTGAACCAGTGCTTCAGAAAGATTTGGAGTATACAAAAAAAAAAAAAAAAAAAAAAAAGAAAAGAAAATTACAGTTTCAGGTTGGTTTTGTTTTGTTTTGTTTTTAGTGCCAGGGTGAGCAGTTTTCCATACAGAAGGGTTCCTAATTATGATTAGGTATTTGCAAATACCTAATGGAGCAAAAACTGTGTTAAGTGGCTGCATTTCCATCAGGGTGAGATGATGGACTGTTGAGTTTTCTTCACAGGAAGCACTGGCCCTTTGTAAGAGTTATCATTTTCAGAATTGGAAAGAGGCTATAGTTAAAAGTGCTGAAGGGTGGGCCTTCTTTTAACAGTTCATATCAGTAACTATGTTGCACAAACATACCTCCATCTATCACAGATATAAACTCCTATTGCAGATTCTTCAAATTAAAGTTTGTAGTATTGTTATTAAAATTGTTCGTATGTTTTGACAGCTGATACTGGCAATAAGAAGAAAAATATTTCTACATTGACAAGAATAGGTGTGAAGCAGGGAAATCTGCAAACAAGTTTTCATTATGCATCTCTCTGAGGCTTCACATCAACTGATGAAAAACTTTAACTGAAAAATTTACATGTCCTTTCTATTTCTTCAGTAGTCTTAGCAGTTTCACATATCCCTAGTCTATCTTCCAACCCCATCTTATAACAAGAAAGACAAAATAGCAAAAAATGAAACTCTTATTGCTTACCCTAGGAATCCTGTAAAAGCTCCACATCACTGTGGCTGTCATACATCTAACTATATTTCCTACAGCTATTTCTGAAAAAAACTGTCTTTTAGCTTACCAGCAATGATCCTTGCATCTTCTTGAAAGTGCTTTCAAGACACACTAAAGCAGAAGGATGGGGGGAAAAAAAAGCTAAAAATAAATAACCAAATAAATATTTTTCCCCTTTTTTTTGTATGGAAAACTTGCCTATCACAAACATTATTCATTTTTACATGTGTACATACTTGTTAAACATTCCTACTAATAATGATTACATTAGAAATTATACAATTGATAAAACTTCCAGCTTCTAATTCTAACTTCTGTAGTCAACTGTCATTGCTTGATTACATCCCCTCAATAAGAAAATGAAATTAAAGATGATAATTCAGAGCACACAGTCAGCAGAAGGGAAAAAATGAGTAAGTATAAAAAATGAAATGTCTGTGACCCAGAAAATAACCTTGCTGGCCTCTGTCACACTGATACTTAGCCTGTATCAGGCAATACCTCTGTATCATAGCTTTTTAAAAGTAAAGATTGTTAAGCAGTGTTTTATGTGTTGGCCATTATTGTTATTCTAATCTGGATATGCAAAAGGCTGGAAATAACAAATATTTTTTTTTTCTCTTTAACATAATGCAAAGATATCTCATTTGCCCAGAGGGAATCATCTTCATTTCCTGATGAAATGTAATCAGAGTTCTTTAAAAGTATGGTCTAATTTAAAAACTGTCATACCAAGTGATCGCTGTTAATAGCTAACAATATTATACAGCTTTGAAATTAAGGTCAAAAGCTGTGGCTTGAAAGACAAGACAGGATGATAGCTCTAATGTTGATCATGGGATCATGGGAAGAGACCTTTGCTTTAATCCAAATGGTCTTAATGACAAATGGCCCAGTATATATTTCACTCACCTCTCACAAAAATAAGACTAGCAAAATTGCTAGGGAGTAATGCTAGGGAGTCTTTCCATTGACAGAATCTTGGGTTATACTGCTTATGGAAAGCCATCTAAATTTCCTAATGTAGTTACGTAGAATGCTTCATGCCATATTGACTTGGTAAATATTTTATCAAAGTAGTGCGTATACTGGTAAGAAAGACATTTCTGTCACCAAGTCCATTACAGAAAAGAGAAAAGAGTCACTGAAGTGCATTGCACTGAAAATGCAGATAATTAGCCCCCAGCCAACAGACCAATGCTGAGGCAGGTATATGCTCCAATGCAACTAGTTAAGATCTGGTTTTCTTTGGCAGTACACCAGTCTAGTACCACATCAAAGACAGGCATCACACCATCCACACACCGACAGTCCTTATTCTTTTGTAGTCCATAATGCAAAGCAAGGACAGAATGCTTTCACTTTGGTTAGCAAAAGAAATCATGGGACGATTGTGCTCATTTTTGTCTTCAGCAGCATGTCTTATGAAGCAAGAGCAATGCTGAATGGCAGAAAAGAGACCATCATTCCTTCACACGATCCCTCACGTCTTCGTGCAGCATGTTGGCAACGCTATTCCCTACATCATGCAAGAACACACTTTTTGTAAAGTCCTTCCAATGCTCCCTCTGCAGAGGTCTAGATGCTTCTTTTAATTACAGCTCAGACTTCTGATAACATAATATTAGTTTAGGGACTGAGACTCTCAAAGCATTTTCATAATATTGCTGTTCTGCTCATGTCAACAATGAGACCAACTGGTCCTCTTTCTGCAGGAAACTGTGATTATCATCAATACTGCAATGCAGGCAGGTATAGGGAGGCTGTACTTTCATCTTGGGTGTTCCTATTTTTGGTGGGTTGAAAATTCCCCCCAGCATAAAATTACCAGGCCAGCTCAGTTGGAAGCAAATGAAGCTGTATTTGCAAGCAAAACTACAATCTAAAACAAAATACAATGAATAGGTACAAAATATACAATATTTACATATATGTACAATTTATAAACAACACAAGAACCCCCCTGGATGAACCAGGGGCCTACTTATAGCTTCTCCACTCCATGCCCCCTTCCCTACCCCCTGTACACTCAAGACAAGAGAAAGAGCAGAGAATCATTTGTTAATACTCAGACACAACAAAGCAATGCAGCCAAGGTCAGAAAAGCCAGCAGAAGCCAGAGCTAGTATCTGACAGAGCAAGGAAGCTGAAAAGACATCAAATTAGTTTACAAAACTAATTTTTCTGTTAGACGTCTGTCCATTGGAATTATTTAGAACTAATTATTATTTTTCTTTTTACATCCAATAGTAATTTATTTACATTCTACCACTTTCTGTTCAAGATCTGTAGAAAATTTTCAAGGTAAAGCTTAAAACTATCACAATGTTGCCCATATCTGGTGCTGGTGGTGTGTTTTTTTCAAAAGGTGCTTACCTTCAGCAGCACAGTATCTGAGAACAGACACTATGTCTAACAATAACATTAAAACAGGCACACTCACTAACACAAGGCCATTTTTAAAGTGACCATAATTCATGGTAAGTAGATATGTTATTTCACAGAGAAAGCACTTAGTACTTTTTATAAAGACTGATCATCATAAGTCTGGTGAGGATGGACAAAGATATAGTCTTTTGTTCACAAATAACAAAGAACTTTAACGCTTTTCTCAGTTTCAAATCTCTATGCAACCATAACAATGTCAATGCTGTAGCACATCCATAATCTGTAGTGCATTTTGAGATTCTCAAATGAAAGGCCTTATATAAATAGAAACTATTATTATCTATATAGCAGACAGATCCCAGCTCCACAATAATCTGCTGTTCTCCTCAGGGGGCTCGGGCATGTGAGCTGCTAAGTACCCTCCATTTCCATTACATCTCCTTTGAGCTGAGAGCACTCAGCCTCTATGAGGATCAGGCACAGAACAGAGTCTGAGCTTCAAAATCACAACCTTTGTATTCGCAAAACTCCCATCCGGATTTTTAATCCATACTTTGGGCCATGGAAAGGACGGGAGAAGGATGATGTGTAGCAGAAATATTAAGGAAAAAAGGAAAACACAATAAAATTGTAAAGATGTAAATTACTTAAACCATCAAAAGGTTATTGCTATTTGAAGACTAGATTACTGAAATTACTAACATCCCATCAGATAATTAAATAATATACCACAATAAACAAGGCACATTGTACTGTTCATAAACCACATATTTATTATAAAATGAAATAATAATTACATGAGCATTAAATGTAAAAAAAAAAAAGTAAAATAAAATAATCAAAACCCCAAGACATTCAAAATATTCATGTGCATGAACTGAAACATTTGTTTAGTTTTACCCAGCACACACATGCAAAGCAGTAAATTTCTCACTAAGGATTTTGTTCTTTTTTTCTGCCTCCCCTCATTGGGAACTGCATAATTTCAAATCCTCAGTATTCCACCTCTAATTGCTAGAAGGGTTCATTATCAACTGTCTAAAGTGCAATACATCAACCTTGCAAAGCTGATATACAAAAGACTTTCACACATCTGATGGGCTGCTGTGCTAAATACATCTTAATTTGTGCTGCATCTGCTGTTTTCTAATTTGTCTGTCATGCTGTGAATGCTACAGACTTTGCTACAGCAGTTCCCTGATTTTTTATTTTTAAAAACACAGCAGCTACTCAGAAAAGAAATGGCTGAATGCCACCATTGTTCCTCTAATTCATGAAATGACATCAGTTCTCTTTTACTAAGTATTAAATACTTGTTTATAGATGTTAAATGTATTGCATGCACATGCTACCATATGTTTAAGTATACAAACTACGTGTATGTGTACTATGTGCATGTTCCCTGATAACATTTACTAGATCGTAGATCTTTTCAAATCAATTTCTCTGCATTTAAAAGAATGCTTAAAGCTGCTTCATGTTCTGTATGCGCTCATTTTTTAGTGGCATTCCAGTTTTTTGTCAAAAACAGAGAAAAGGAGTGCTGCCAAAACCCCAATTCTTAATGACTCTTACACATGACTAAAAGCTGGTGTCTTTTACATACTGAAGGGCATCTGTGAACCCACCTACAGTCCTCAGTGAAATGAGTTTGGCATTCTCTGTTAGGTCCCTGCTGAGCTGAAAAGCAAATGGTAGAACAACATGTGTAATTCAGCATGATTCAGAATAGATCAAAGTCTCTGTACAGAAGAGGTCTCAGCTTGAGCTGGCACAGAAATTAAATTTCTACCATTCCCTTCTTAAAGTGGAGAGTTTTCCCAGGTACAGTGAGCACTAACAATTAGGAAAATGCAATAAATATTTAGTGAAGGAGCCTGTGCTGTCATTAACCTTCACAATCACAAAAATCTCACACATACTTCTCCAAAAATAAGAGTGAAATACCAAGTGCCATTTTGTGCTCTTCCTCAGGCAACTTCATGGGTTGCAAGGTTAGAAAGTTACCCACCTGGCAACATACACATCCTCCAAGAGATGCTGATCTCTCAGAGCCTTTTTTTGCAGAAAGGCCAACCCACTGACTGCCAATCACAACACTATCAAAATCAGTTTTCAAAAAGATTTGAAAACACATCCGTGCAAGTATAATCTTGCCATCATCAAATCCCCAAATGGTGTAGACAAAATAAGATACCATAACCCAAGCCATAATTGTTGCTACAAAAAATGTCCCTTATTAGTTTACATCTAACTCTCAGTGTTCCCATCTAGATAATAAAATGCATCTTGTGCCCAGTACGTGAGATACAATAAAGATGATAACTGCCTTTGTTTAAGCACACCTCAGGCTTTAGTGGAGCAGTTTGAATGTAGACTTTTGTTTATGCATTATGACCCTTGATGATCCATACCATAGAATCGTTTAAGCTGGAAAAGATCTTTAAGGTCATAAAATGCAATCATTAACCTAGTTCTTCCAAGTCCACCTCTAAACCAAGTTCCTAAGCACCATGTCTACACATCTTTTAAATACTTCCAGTGATGTGACTCAACCACATCCCTGGGCAGTCTGTACTAAAGCTTCAGTCTCCAGTACCCAAACAAACACCAATCAATGTCCAGAGTGAAGCCCTCTCAAGAGCATGCAGCAGTTGTACGGAGGCAGTCTTTAAGACTGGAGAAGCCATAGACAAATCAGTACTACCTTAAGTATTAGTATGCTCAATCAATAAGGCATATTTTTCAACTAGTGTGAAAGAAGAAAAGCCTCATAGAGTAACAACATTCTTAAAGGTTAATCAATTCAGCTAATGGCAAATGCTCTCAGTTGCCAGTCTTAAATAGTTCCTTCTCTTTGTAGCTGGTAATTCACTGTGGGGTGCAGCAACACTAAGCTGAAAAGAAGGGAAGGGAAGGAAGGCAGTCAAATTTCACATTACTCTCCATGCTGTATTCTGCCTCTGTCTGTAACATCAATATACTTACCACAGAGAGATAATCTTTTCTTTCCACTAGCACTGCCTTTCCTCCTTCATTACACACAAAACAAAGCAAGACATCTATGCTTCATGGTCCTAGCAGATGAAAAGGAAATCAGGGTATTGATCTTTTTGTTCAGTTCTCTTTATTTCATGGCCATAAGGAAAGATGAGTTTTGTTTCCAAATAATTGTTTCCTGTAGAGAAAAGCAAGGCAAATATGTTTCCATGTGTCTGACAACTAAATACAGGCTCACACTCAAATAAAAGATATAGAATCTGATTCTAAATTTTGTTTCTAATCCAATTTGAAATCAGGTGAAGGTAAATTTATGGTCTCTGACACTAGTGAGCTGTGTACGTGTTTGTTAAATCAGAAAGCATTAAGATTTTTCAAAGATGGTGCTTGCTCCCTCATCAGTGTACACTCTAGTCCCACTTCTGTATCCTGGACCGGAAAAACAAAAAACTTTTCTTATGCCATTCACCTTAGTGTGCATTTTGTACAACGTCAAAGTTATCACATGAGATTTAGAGCACTGTTTGGTTTTGTCCCTACTGTATTTCTGGTGTTTTCAGCAACTGAAAGACATCAGCACCTTTTAATTGTACTTTTGCAAAGCTAGACAGAGGTCAGAGACCTCAAGTCATAGCAGAATCAATCAATATTGATTAAAGGTCAAAGCTAGTACTGACAAAGCAACATGAACTCCCACCAACAAAGCACCATCTTTTCAGTAGCAAAAAGAGAGAACAGAAGGAGACATAGCAGTTTGTCTCATCCTTTTCTGCCTTTTCAGCCCTAGCTACCAATATTCTCCTTGTGCTCTAAGCCCCTGTCAGCTCTTCCTGGCTCACTGTAGCCAACTGAGCCCACTTTCTGTTGGATAATCCCTCAAGTAGAGAGCTCTGGAAATTTTTGTCCTATGAGTATTTAAAAAAACTTCAATGTGGGCTGCACTTGTTAAAAGTCTGCCTGGACCAGGCTCTGAGGACCTGTAACAAGGACATATCCAGCAAAAATATATATTCATCCAAGATAATTCATCTTAGACTATCACATAAGTGTTCCTACTTGGATAAGTACTTCATATGAAACTGGTAGCTGTGTAATTGGTTTGATTTTTTACAAGTAGATGGTCTGATATTTTGCCTCTCTTGAATTTTTACCATATAGGAAAGTCTATTCCTACTAAGCATATCATCAATATGTCAAAATTCAAGGTAAATGATTAAAACCAAAAGATGTTACATCAGCTGAGGAAACAATTGAAGTACAAATTTCAGAACTGTAATGGCAATTATATTTTTAATTTGCTGTGTTTAATATCGTTATATCTTTGCTCCCTAGTTGTATCAGAAAAATGTGATAAAATTCTGGGTTAAGGTGGAACAAGAGCAAGAAACACAGTTATTGAAAGTGTATTTTGTTAGGCAGAAATGCTTTTCTTAGAACTGTTGTTTCAGAAATATGTTGCTATAACATTTGTTTATTTTGCACAATTAATTGCAACTTTAAACTGCCACAGTACTTTAGAGCACAAAAAAAAGCAATCAAGAAAAAAGTGTATCTGCATATCAGCTAAGTATCAGCCTAGATGCTGAACAACTTCTGTCTGTCAGATGTGTTCTTTCTAAACCCTGCAGATCCCTTTCCTCTTTTATTGTCATCTTGTCATAACCTTTAAGGTGGTGCTAGCATAACTTCAATGAGAACTTATTGGCCACATTTGAGCAGCTGCTGTAAGTTATGAAGTCCTATTAACTCACCTCTTACACAACAAAGGAAACTTAGACCTTATTACTCTGGTAGATTGGGGGTATATTTCTTCTTCGTCTCATCTTTATATTATCTGCCACTACTACCATATTGCTACCTCTTATACCTTTTCCTCTTCCCTCTCTCTTCCGCTTCCTCCCTTCTTTTTCCATTTTTTTTAAAGAAACAGTTAAATTTTCTTTCCAGATGGTAAATTTTCACATCAGTTTAATAATCTCTTGAAGGTATACTGGAGTCTTGCTCAACTCACTTCTAAATTAAATCAAGTAGTAAAAAACTTTGAAGCATTTTAACAATTTTAAATCACTCTCCACAAAGCAGTTTTAAATTATTGGAGCAGTTTTATAAGCACTTGAATTTGGAGGTGATCAGAGACCTGAAAATGTGCAATACAGAGTAATTTAAAATTATTAACGTACTTCGCGTTTTTTATAACCTCTTCGGTTTGGAAGTAATCGGGTTTTGACTTGTGAGCTTACACATTGGAATGTGAGTGCTCCTCATTCTTTGATAGATACAATCTGTTAAATCAAAATGTTTCAATAATTGCAAATTGCTATATATAGACCACGCTCAAAAAACTAAATCCACTTTTTAAATTAAAAATACTTTGGATACCAAAGTATCCAAAAAGGCTCTTAATTGACACAACAGCAATACACGCTTTTGGAGACACTTGTTTTAAGTTTTCTCAGAATAAAATAAAATAAAATAAAATAAAATAAAATAAAATAAAATAAAATAAAATAAAATAAAATAAAATAAAATAAAATAAATCAAAAAGGCTATGTAAAAAAATTTAAAATTATTATATAAGAATATTGTCTATGAGTTTATATTACAAATCTTCAACAATATTCAAAATCAATCTTCCCTGTGTACACATATATTGCTCTCTGTACCTCAATGCCATAAGAGTGTGTAAAGCCAAACATCATATACAAAATTAATGAGAATAATATGGGAATAATGTTATATATTTCCATATTGTTCAAACTAGTGATTAAATATAATTCCACTAATCTTTTCATTGGCAAAATAGTTTTGTACTTTAGAATAGCATTTCACGGTCTCTTCTATCAACAACAGAAGCATCCTGTCCGAAAACCAGTCTGAAAACAAAAGCTCCACAAGAATTCAGGAAAGATCACTCTGTAGACATTGTTGCATTTGCATATACATAACATAAGCCCAAAAAATACACTTTATATAAAGAAGTGCTTTCATAGAGGCATTTCAGTTTCTTTTTTTAACAAGGGAATAATTCTAATAATAAGTACAACAGTACAACAGAAAAACTGAAACTGGGCTTACTAATACACCTGGAAACAGTGAAAAGGTAACATTATTCATGAAAACTGATTTGCTGCTACTTCAAACTTCTGCAAGCCGTATAGTATATCTATCAGAGGAAAGCAAAGAAGGGCACATTGAAGCAAGTAATGCCAAGCAGCTTTTCATAAAACAAAACCTCTCTAAGAGTTCAGAAAAAGGGCAACAGTAGCAAGACTACTGTGCTCTCTGGTAGATAAAGCATTAGACTTTGAAGTCAAATATAAGAGAGCACATGGCTGTGTTTATATTTGGTGACTTGTGTTCCTCCCTGTATTAAAGCTGAAAGGATGAAATGTTGGGTTGATTGTTCCCATGAACAGCAAGATTTTAGGCAGGAAAATGGGATTAATTACTAGTCCTAAAATAGCATCATAATTAATCATTTTTTATCAGTAATAAATGCTCTATGACAATCTTTTCTGATTCAATACTTATAAAATTTGAAACAATGATATATCTTGTAATGTTTGAATATCAGGCCTGCAAAATAAAAATCTTTTGAAGTATCTCTTTTAGCTGTTAAATAATGAGAAAGCACAAAGGGATAAGCTAATTAGTCAGTCAAGTTGTCTTTCCAAGAGAAGGCTATTCAGCTTAGATGGAAGAATTTAATACAACTGTCAATTTGTTTCCTAGCGTCTAGAAACAGAGCTAGTTGACAGTGTAACCTAGACCAGAGGTTTGGATCTGACAATGAACAAATCCATGCAGTAAAGACCCAGACAACTGTATGATGCACAATAACAGAGAATAAGATACCTGTCAGTGGAGTTTCTTCCTCTACTATTTTTTATGTGTTAATTGCCTTGAGCACCAAATTACAGGAAATTCTCTCCCCTCTTAGGTAAATCCATATGCGACTGGATATGTATTTGTTCACATGTGTTCCTCTCAGAGTCCTGAGGAAACCATAGCCTTTCTTATTTAACATGCTAAAGAATAACACAAGTTAGTGCAATGCGCTACATTGCGCTAAAGCTCTGTAGAAGTATTTCCACTTATCAGCTTAAAATGCCAGTCAACTGCAATCATGGAAACAGTAGTCATTACTGCTTTTTTACAGGGTCAAACTTCTTAATATTACTCACTTCTTAAAAATGTCCACCCACTTTTCAACTTTGTTTCATCTACAGTTCAAATCTGGACTGAGTGTCCCTTTTCTTCTGTTGTTTCCACAGGTGCAACTTCAAAGAGCACTTAGAAAAGCTTTGGCAGGATTTATATTTTTCTAAATATATTTTTCAGACCTCCCTTTTGATTTGTTTGCACACCTTTGATAGCAATACGGATCAGAGCTCTTCACAAAAAGACGTTAGAAACTTCTTTAGAGGACCCATACTATTGTGTTAATTCAATAGTTATATCAGTGAACAGTTCTCTGTTACTACATCAGCTGTTATAACCATAAAACTTCAATTGCCTATCCTTTGAAATACATATGAGCCCCTAATCCAACATGATATTGTAGATCCTGGAGTCGCTTGTGGAAAATGTATTTCTTTTCTATCAGAAGATGAGACCAAATTACAGCAGTTAGTGTATCAGTTCTAGGTGATTCCCTTATCCCAGAGTTTAATCCTTTTCTCAGTAAAACAGAAATGTACTCCTCGTACTCTGTGATATTTCTATGTAGTTCTATTTAATTTTGAATTTTGGCTTTGATGTCTTTTGTACATGCACATGAACATATTCCCCTTGGACAGCAGTGTGCCAAACAGTAAACTGGATGTCATGTAAACCTACTTTTCTAGTTAAAGTAGACAATTTCAGTCTCATGAAGTTTACATTTTATCAGTTCATGTTCTGCTATTCGACAAGGATCCATGACTATTCTAGTTTCTTTAACACATTTTATTAACTTAAATCCTCTAAAAATTCTCCCCCTCATCAGCAAACACAGCCAAGCTCCCTTGTGGTTACACATGGTGCTGTCAGAGGCTTTTCTCAGCTGTTTCACTTTACAAGATCACTTGTCCCTAGTAACACATATATAATTCATGTATGAACTGAAATAGTTCCCTGAAAGCCATTCATCCCCAGAGGAAACTGCTCTTTAATTGTTTGTAATGCCCTCTCAGCAGGGAGGCTGACTTACACCATACATGTGCATCATTTTATTTAAATGACATCCTACCTTGTTATGAAACCTGCCAGAGCTGTTTGATCTTCTTTTACTAAGGCTACCAACTACAGAAAGTCCCCTGAGAACAAAGCAGCAGATGAAAAAGAAGTGCTGGTGCTCCAGGCAAGTTCTTTTAGCCAGATCTGTACCAGCAGCAATGTGTGGCAGGAAAAAAATAAATGGTTTGAAGGTAATTACAGTGGGATGTATCTACTTATCTTTATTTAAAGTACATGTTTTAGGATTGATTTCTTTCCCTTGACGTGGGAAACTGAGCATTAACTGCAATCCAGAAAAAGAAGCTTCTCTCTCTCTCTCTCTTTCTCTCTCCCCCCGCAAGTGTCGTACCTTGCAATAAATATCATGAGGCCGATGTCCTGCAGCAACACGTCTCTCTTACACTCCACTGGTTACTTGGACCTCCGCAGATTTAATCTCTTGCCTCTATTCCCTCACCAGGTAACCTGCAAGCTACTTCAGATTGCATTGGAACCTTTTTTTTCAGCAGTACATAGGATTGGAGCTACCAGTGTGGGCATCAAGGAGATGGTGGGTGGAGCTCAGCATTGCAAGCAAGAATGGCATCTCTCACTGCAATGTAAAAGGCTGAATAAAAATAGTTGTTTTTCTTGACAGATATTTACACAAACACTTTCTTCACTTTGAATACTTGTGAACTCTTTTCCTGAAGTTTGCTTGATTTTCAGGACCTTAATAAGGTATTTGATATAGTTTGTCACAACATCTTCCTGGAGAAACTGTCTGCTCATGGCTTGCACAGTTGCTTGCTTTGTTAGGTGAAAAACCTGGATGAATTGCCAGGCCCAAAGAATTGTGGTGAATGGACTTAAATCAAGTTGGTAGCCAGTTAGAATTTCCCCAGGGTTCAGTGTCAGGGCCAGTTCTGTTAAATATCTTTATCAATGATCTGGATGAAGGGATCAAGTACACCCTCAGTAAATTTGCAGGTGACATCAAACTGGGTGGGCGTGTTGACCTGCTAGAGGGCAGGAAGTCTTTACAGATGGATCTGGACAGGTTGGATTAGTACCCTGAGGCAAATAGCATGAGATTCAACAAGGTCAAGTGTCAAGTGCTGTACTTGGGCCACAATAACTCAATGCAATGCTGGAGGCTTGGGGAAGAGTGGCTGTAGAACTGCCCAGCAGACAAAAAGCTCTGTGTGTTGATTGACAGCCAGCTGTACACGAGCCGGCAGTGTGCTCAGGTGGCCAAGAAGATCAATGGCTTGAATCACGCACAGTGTGACCAGCAGGTACAAGGATGTGATTGTCCCTCACTGTTGTGAGGTCACACCTCAAGTACTGTGTTTACTTTTGGGCTCCTCACTACAAGAAGGATATTGAGGTTCTGGAGCATGTCCAGAGCATAGTGGTAGGGCCAATCAGGCCCAGCAGAAACCCAGACAGGCCCTGATGTGTCTAGATATGGTCGCCCTCTCCCCTCTCCTTCCTGCAGAGATTGGGGTAACATGGGAAAATAAACAAAGGGACAGGACCTGGTAAACAAGTCTACTTCTGGGGTAAGAGCACATGTACTGGCCACTGCTTCTCCCTGACCAGGCCTATGTTTCTGCCTTTTGTGGCCACAGCCTAGCAGAATTCCTTTTCATTGGGTAACTGTTTGCTGGCTTCTGTTGCCCTATTGGCCAATTGAATTTCCGGCAAGATATATATACAGACTGATTTGTAGTCGCCTTCACCTTGCTTTTGCCTTGCCTGCTTTGACCTGCTTTGCTTGAATCTGCCTTGCCTCAAGTTTCCTCTCCTCAAGTTGCCTGGTCCAGAGCCGGGGCTAGAAGCCATGAGCCTACTCACTGCGAGCTAGAGAAGCCGTGAACCTTAGGAGCCATAGCCAAGACTCGCTTCTACTTGCAACTGTGCCTCAGTTTCCCAAGAAGATGCCTGTTGTAAGAAGTGTCGTAAACAGCTCACCATACTGCTGAAGCCAGACCAGCCCCAAGACCACATAGCATTTCTGCCGGCAACCAACTGTGCTTGGTGTAAGAGAGCGCCCAAAAAGCCGGCATGGCTAATACACAGCAGCAGCGCTCCCCCCTGTGGGTGGAATCAGCTGTGAGTAATTAATTCATTGCCTCCTGTATTTACGGTTCTTGTCAAGTCTCCCCCTCTGTGGTCGAGTGCCTTTTTATGTTGGGGAGTTCTGTCTTTCCCTGTTATTCCTCCCAGTTTGTTTAAAATTGTTAAAATTGTTATATTTACCTAAATATTGTACATTCCCACTGGAAATATGTATTCCAACTGTACATCGAACCTATGTGATATGTTTTGGCAATTTTTCATATTAGTAAAAAGTTATTAATATTTTTATATCCATATTTGCCATATCTTAATTATAAATTCATTTATTACACAGAGAACAACAATGTTGATGAAGGGCCTTGAACACAGTCTTATGAGGCATGGCTGAGGGACAGGGGTTATTTATTCTTCACAAGAGGAGACTGAAGGGAGACTTCATTGCCCTCTACAACTACTTCAAGGGAGGTTGGAAGAAGGTATGGGTCAGTCTCTTCACATGTGCAGCAAGTGACAGGACAAGAGGAAA
This sequence comes from Indicator indicator, assembly GCF_027791375.1. NCBI lineage: Eukaryota > Metazoa > Chordata > Aves > Piciformes > Indicatoridae > Indicator > Indicator indicator. The sequence goes on along the minus strand of NC_072053.1, from coordinate 68,961,198 downwards.
TGGACACAAGTTGTGTCAGGAGAGGTTCAGATTGGACATTAGGGAAAATTTCTTCTCAGAAGGAGTTATCAAGCATTGGAACAAGCTGCCCGGCAAAGTTGGTGGAGTCACCATCCCTGAAGGTATTTAAAAGATGTGTGGATGTAGTGCTTAGGACATGTTTTAGTGGTAGTGGTTTAGCAGTAGTGGTGGAATCGCCAACTCTAGGAAAGCAGGTGGACATGAAGATTTTAGATGTCTCTTCCAACCTCAACAGTTCTATAATTCTATGCTTCTATGATTATATGAAAGCAGAATCGATGAGTTCCACTAGATTTTGAATCCTAAGCCTTAAATTCATTCCCATGTTTCTCAAAAATCTTTATAAAAAAACCCCACAAAAACAAAGAGATGGGAAAAAAACCCAAGCAGCATACAACGCTTTACCTGAAACTGTGCTGAATTTCAAATTTGTAGCAAAATATAAAATCAGACAATGTTAAGGTTGCTTAAGGCTTCATAACAAGTTGTAATCAGAGGGTTATATACAGCCCTAAGGTAGTAAGTAAGGATATCAGTTTACATTATGCTTCTTTATTGCTCCTAACGTCAAAGAAGATTATAGTTTTTTAATTCAGGATTTTTAACAACTAAAATAATATCACTTACATTATGGTTCCTGAAATAAAAAATATATCTTTAGAATAAGATTTAAAAGACTGCCCTGAAGATGCTTGAGCAGAATTATTTGAACAAGCAAAATGTTCATATTCAAAGTCCAAAACAGATTTACTGGCTGCAGGAAACACTGAAACAGAAATTTGAGAGTGTAGTTTTATGCTTCCTCATGCAAAGGTTGGAGTTGTTTATCTCCATCTCTCGTTTCAGCATTGATTGGAAGAACTCTTTGCAGCCAGCAGTACAGCACAATCCTGCTCAGGAGAGAGCTGGCAATGGAGTCAGGTTTTTAAGTGGCTGTTAGCAATCCACACTGTTAGCACCTGCTGCCACTGTAGCTTATCCAAGACCAGCACTGGTTCATTGGCTTTCCACTGCTCTGACTGGAAGCCCCAGCAAATACAACATGGATGATACACCTTGGCAGCAGCTAAAGAAGACCTCAGAAAAGGATCTACACAAACATGATTCACATCAAGGTACCCAATTTGGAAGGCCAGAAACACCCTGTGCTGAGAAACAAAGGAAAGTGTACATATGTCAGGTAACTCATTTTTGCATTCCCTCCAGTTTTGTAAAAGGACTGAATGCATTTTACATATTTATACATCCATTTCTTTCTTTGCCAGTCAGTGACAGCTCACACAGTTCTGCGTAGATTTGCCAAAAATAATTACTCTGGTCACTTAGCAAAGCAGAGGATCTGTCATCCAGAAACCTATTGCCTAGCAACAGTTCACTTACCCCTTCTCCCTTGAAATAAGCAAACTTCAACTGCCTTCCCTTCTCCCCTCTTGTTTTTATTGGCTTTCTGGCTGCTGGCAGAAGCAACCACTCACCTGAGCAGGGTTCAGCTTTATGTCCAGCCTTACTGGGTGAAAATCTGTCATTACAAGAGGACTCTCTGTGCTGTTAGGTCCAAGAATACGTAAGAAGATGTATAGTATAGTTTAAGAAAATACTGGCTGCCAAGAAAAGGTACAGCTTCTGCCTTTGATAAAATAGTCTCACATTGCACCTAGATCAAACCCACTTCATTAAGTGTTGGCAAATTTTTATCTGGTTTCATGGAGAAAAGAGGAGGAAACAAAACCAGTCATATCGGACAAGAAATTGTAGCAGCACTACCCACAGCCACGGGACACTTTATTTTCCTCAAATGCTTTTCAATAGCATATATATTTTATTATTACTGTAATGTCATAGAATTGTAAACTACTTCTCATTGTGGTGGTTTGGCCTTGACTGGGGGCCAAATGTGCACCAAAGCCATTCTATTACTCCCTTTCTTCGATGGATAGGGGAGAGGGGAAAATACAGCAAAAGCTGGTAATAAGGTAGAAGCAATTTAATAATGCTAAGCACAAGCAAGGAGCAAAGGTTGCGTGGAGAAGCAAAAGCAAAGAGAGATGTTTTCAAAAAGGGTAAGAAGGAAGAACCAGGGAACTACAGGCCAGTCAGTCTCACCTTTGTGCCCAATAGGATCATGGAGCAGATCCTCCTGGAGGCACTACTGAGACAGAAGAATAGTGAAGAGGTGATTTGGTACAGTCAGCATGGCTTCACTAAGGGCAAATCCTGCCTGACAAACCTGGTGGCCTTCTATGAACATGTGACAACATTAATAGATGAGGGGCAAGCAACTGATGTCATTTACCTGGACCTGAGCAAAGCCTTTGACACTGTCCCACACCACATCCTGGTCTGCAAACTGGTGACACATGGGTTTGATGGGTGGACCACGAGATGGATAAAGAACTGGCTTGATGGCTGCACCCAAAGAGTGGCTATCAATGGGTCCACGTCCCAGTGGAGGCCAGTGACAAGTGGAGTCCCTCAGGGCTCAGTCCCGGGGCCAGTCTTGTTCAACATCTTTGTTGGTGACATGGACAGTGGCATTGAGTGCACCCTCAGCAAGTTTGCTGATGACACCAAGCTGTGTGGTGCAGTTGACATGTTGGAGGGAAGGGATGGCATCCAGAGGGACCTTGACAGGCTGGAGAGTTGGGCACAAGCCAACCTCATGAGGTTCAACAAGACCAATTGCAAGGTCCTGCATCTGGGTCGAGGCAATCCCAAGCACAAATACAGGCTGGGCAGTGAGTGGCTGGAAAGCAGCCCTGAGGAGAGGGACTTGGGGGTGCTGGTGGACGAGAAGCTCAACAGGAGCGGTCACTGTGCACTTGCAGCCCAGAAAGCCAACCAGATCCTGGGCTGCATCAAGAGAAGTGTGGCCAGCAGGTCAAGGGAGGTGATTCTCCCCCTCTACTCCCTTGGAGTACTGCATCCAGTTCTGGAGCCCCTATTACAAGAGGGATATGGACACGCTGGAACGTGTCCAGAGAAGGGCCACCAGGATGATCAGAGGGCTGGAGCACCTCTCCTGTGAGGACAGACTGAAAGAGTTGGGGCTGTTCAGTCTGGAGAAGAGAAGGCTCCAAGGTGACCTTATTGTGGCTTTCCAGTATCTGAAGGGGGCCTACAAGAAAGCTGGGGAGGGACTTTTTGGGATATCAGGTAGTCATAAGAGGAATGGAATAAAGCTGGAAATGGGGAGATTCAGGCTTGATGTAAGGAAGAAGTTCTTCCCCATGAGAGTGGTGAGAGCCTGGAATGGGTTGTCCAGGGAGGTGGTTGGGGCCCCATCCCTGGAAGTGTTTAAGGCCAGGCTGGATGAGGGTCTGGCCAGCCTGATCTGGTGTGAGGTGTCCCTGCCCATGGCAGGGGGGTTGGAACTAGATGATCCTTGTGGTCCCTTCCAACCCTGACTGATTCTATGATTCTACGTTATTCTCTACTTCCTATCAGCAGATGGTCTTTGGTCCTGGGAAGCAGAGCTCTAACACATAACAGTTACTCTGAAGAGCAGACACCATGGACGAATATCCCCACAATTCCTTCTTTCACTTAGTTATTACATTTGAGCTGATGTCATATGGCATGGAATACCCCTTTGGGCAGTTTAAGCCAGCTGGCTTGGCTGTGTCCTTTTCCAAGATCTTGCCCATCCCTCAGCTTACTCTTGGGGTGGGGAAATGTCGGAAAAGCACAGTCTGGATGCTTGTTCAGCAGTACACCAAACACTGGTGTGTTATCCACACCCAGCTACAGGACGTCAAAACACAGCACCAGAAAGATGCTCTCAGGAGAATTAACTCCAGCTCAGCCAGACCAAATACACTTATTTTGTTTAATGTGAAATTATTTAGGCAGCGATTTATGGAAAAGAAACATATCATTCCCTTCTCCATGTGAATCCTTCCTGCTCCTTCCCTCCTCATAAGGAGCACCATTTAGTTTTTACCTGATGGTTGTCATCACTACAGAGATATTTTTTTCACAATTTTTCTCAAAGCAGTATTTTGGAAAATCGCACGATATATTTTGCTAACAGCTTTGTATGGCATTCTGGACGTCTTAGAGCTATACAACATGATTAAAATAACATCACAAAACTCTGCTATACCACCCACCTCTCAACACCATGTTACACTAGAGAAGCTTTAGACATGATAGCTGTTCTTACTCTTAGTAGTGGCATAGATGTTAAATATTATCCCTTCCAGAGCTGTGTGTGTGTAAGTGACAATTATCTAAGGTGATATAAATACTCTATATTCTCCCTATGGCAGATCTGTGCTATTTCACAATGTAAAATCTATATACAGGTTGCAGCTGCATTTTTTGCTGCTTGGCATGCATATAGTAGTAGACACATTTAAAAAGTTCTCTCATTTTTCAAAATGTCAAAAAGTATTGATTTTAAACATTTTTCTCAGCTAGTAAGGAATAACTGTATATATACAGAGATATATGCACACCTTTTGAACTGTGCTAGTGCTCAACACCTAACATCCATCCCCTGAAACACAAAATACCAGAAATCCACCCCTGTTTAAAGAGTCACCAGATCCCAGTCTGGAAATACACAGCCTTGGAATGAGATTCTAACTTGAGATGCCATTGAACAGGTTAATACCTGCCATCCAGATCATCCACTAAATAAAAATACAAGGCAAAAGATTTTAATGTTCTATATATTAACATTTCACTACTCTGATTAATGGAACGGTCTTTGAATAACAGTATATTGAGCTTACAACCATTTGTTATTATGTATTATTCTGTGTTCACATTTTTCTGAAATTGTTTCAGATTTTAGGGGAGGTTATCTACTCATTTGAGAAGAGTTGCTATTTTATTTCTTGTCATAAATAATTACAGTCTGAAGTAAAATACCTATCCTCATCACTCTTGTCCCTGCCCATTTGGCAATGATTTTACTCTTTGTTTTAAACACTGTAAATACTAGTACTGTGTCCTTGTACATGTGCCAGTACTTATGATTGTTTCAGCTGCAGCACTTATGACTGTTTCCTCTGACGACTGTCTTATATTCCTCCCAAGTGGCCAACCTCTCTTTCCATGATCTGTGGACCCTCTTCCACCTGAGCTTGCCTAGCAGCTCCCTACTTAACAATGCAGGTCTCCTGGCTCCCTTTCTCAATTTCCTACTCTTTGGGATGCTCTGATCTTGGGCTTGGAAGAAGAGGTCCTTGAATGCTAACCAACTTATTTTGATTCAATTCTAAGTATTAATCATTAAAACAATGAAATGTTAAAGCACTGAAGAAGTGTTCTGTAAGGGTGCTCATCAGACCTTTGATGGATTAAGGCCCATGGATTTAGGAAAGGAGGGAGGCTAAAGCATGTCACCAACTGAAAAAAAAAATCTACTTCTCTTGTGGGTTGATTCCTTTCCTGCATAACTCTACAAGTTATGCAGGAAAAAACAGTCATCACTTTCAGGGCAGAAGTCTGAAGGATCCCAGAGAATATTGTGCTGACCTGCAATCCGATCCAAATATTATGTATTCAGGAAACATTAGTCTTCAGATTCACAGTACAGGGTCTATGCAGATGCTTTCTTTGGCAGCAGTATGTCTCATTAACAACAAAGTTCTCAACTACAGTCTACCTCAAAAAAACTGTAAATAAATTTTACAGTAGAAATTTTGTTCTTCAGTTATTTTCACATGTTCCTAAAAAAGTTTCCTGCTGTGAAAACTGTTTGACAGTAATATGTCCAAGAGAAGAGAATGTGCTCTTACTTTATTTTCCACAGAAAATAAATGACCATACACAGCTGTGGCTATCATGAGCAATGATGGTTTGAAAGTAATATTATGCAACATGATATAAATTATAGTTTGCCATTATGAGTGACTCTGATAATATTCTTTGGCAGACCAATGGGGCTGAAACTTTAGACGTTTAAAGTCTAGTTTTACAAGTTCTCCAATTTTACTGCACTAATCTGATAAATAATGTTGGTGACTGTTAACATCCATCCTGTTATTTATTTCATTCAGCCATTTGGAGATTATGAATGTTTTGGAGGAATAGAGATAGAGTTTTATTTAATACCATTCCTCAATTTCTGGTCCTAACTCAAGCTTTTGACCACTTTTACCTTTGTCAGGTTAATGACTTAATTGATTTGGACTCCAGTATTTCAACTTTTCTTAGAAACACATATTTATGTTAAATAACTGAGGACTTCTTTCATCAGGGTTGACATTACATTTTTTTTCTTTATCACAGTAGTATGTTGTATGACATCTTTTCTGCAACAGTTTTCTTACATTGTTGGTTATGCAGACATAAAAATAGTCAATATTAATGTATTATTATAGTCTTACTGCTATGTTCTTTACCCTGAATAACCATTAACCACCACCATTAACTTAAGACCTCTGAAGCCTATCCATTTGTCAAGTGATTGCCTTTCTATCCAGTCAAGCTAATCTCTGTTGCTTTCCTGTTTCTTTTTCCATGCCTTCTCTCATAAACCACATGTGAGGGGAAAAAGCAAAACAAAACAAGAAAAAAAACTTCAAATCCACGGTTTTAAACTATTAATGCCCACTTAACCTCTGAAATCCACTTCAGCCACTGAAATTGTCAATCACTCCTGGTCTGGCAAAGAAAGAAAAGAATTGATACGACTTCTGTGCTGACCTCTCCTTGGTGGTTACTTGATTAGATTCTCTTTCTGTTTTCTCTCTTTCTGTTTTATATCAGTGACCTCTTACATGTCACACATTTCACTATAAACTTTGAGTGGAGAATACCCATAATAAACCTCAAGATTCAGTGATACTGCTCTAATTAAAACTAATCATGCATTAGATAAATATATAGAGCTAGAATTTCTTCTCTCACCATGTATTATCAGGAGATCTGAAATTCTTACTTATCACAATTCCTGCCAGGTAATGTCAATCACCAGCATTCAAAGCAATAGCCCTGTTTTCTCTAGTTGTGAAGGCAGACTTTATAAACTAAACCATTTTATCAGATTTGTTGTTAAATATTAATGTGGAAAAGTTTAAGCAAGGTTTAAGCACTAGGTTTTAAGATATATTAATAGGTTTTAAGATATATTTAAGCAAGGTTTAAGCAAAGTTTAAGCACTAGGTTTTAAGATATATTTTTAAATATGTCTGTTCTAACAAACCTTTATTAATATGCTGTGAAATGAGGAATCTACTAATAAAACCTTTTAACTCATAATCCTTCAGAATCCTTTCTTATAATGGCTGAGCATTTGCAGTACTAAATCAATGAAATTCACATATTTTGCACTAGAATAGTGGAGTGATTATAATTGCATTTTTTCCAAAGTATCTTAGGCTTTAGATAATTAGAGAGTATGTTTTAAAGTTTCTACAAACAGTGAGGATTTAGATTGAGTTGGATTGTGGATAAATTGCAGTATAATGTATGTTGACAGTTTAATAACATGGGTTACTATCCTTAGTTTGCTTTATGATGTAATATATCTTTATAGGAGTCTCTGGAGATTTATGCTATGATTTTCAAGGCAAAAGAACTCAATAAACTAAAATACTCTAAGCAAGGTTTCTATTTCCTGTGTACTTTGGAAATTTTCCTGAAATATAAATAGGCACTACAACTTTTTAAAGTTTTTCTGATATGACTTGTTTTTCTTGTAATGAAATAGATTTTTAAAGGTATGTTTCATACAAAGTTACACGTCTTTTTCTAAAGTTCCTTTCTGTAATAAATAGTCTTATTTTTCAGATCTCTAGGGGAATTTTCTTTTCTATGTAACACAGTAATTAATTTTCTTTTCCCCTCTTTAAATTCTCATTATACATGCATTTAGATCATGCAGTTTGCAAATGTTTGGTGGTAAAGGTCACATACATTTGGACTAATTATTCCTTATGTTTTGACAAGTACATTAATAGTGGTTAAATATCAAGCAGCATAAATCCCAATAACAAAATCAAATATAATAAATATTTGAGTCTTTGACTGTTTTCTCTCCATTCCAATATGTATTCGTGCAAGCTAGACTCCTACTTCCACACCAGTTTTTATGACATTCTTTCCACTCATATTGTGTAAACATAAATTTGCTCATTGAATGTTTGTAGTAAGAGCATAAATATAGGCTGAAATAAATCTATACTATTTATCAAATAAACATTAGCAAATACTTTCTTAAAATATGCACAAGATCTACTTTCCTGTTAAAATAAACCTATTGTAGAATAAGCCTCATTAGGAAATTCCTGAAAGACATGTTGTAAGACTACCAGTAAAAAGAAGATCTATTGGTGTGATTACAGACACTCCACAAAAACAGAGAGCAGAAGCTGGAGCAGGTGACTTAAAAGGTCTTTTAACCATCATTTAATCTCTTCTCTTCATCCCTTTGCTGAATATCTGGGTAAGCATTGCAACCAATAAATTGCCAAAGCCTTTCAAGCCAAAACCCTTTTGAAAGCCCTTACAGGAGGAATATTCAGTTTTTTAACCATTGGTGGTACACTGTCCTCTTGCCAAAAGCCTGAGGGCCATGCCTAATTGGCATTCATGTCTACATATATTTTCATCCCCAGAAAATATGAACATGCACACAACTGTGATAATTGCTTAGGCTAGTAGCAGTGACAAGGAATTTCTGACTGAATTCACTGAAAACCAGTAGTTTAAGTTAGTTGTAAGGTTTTCCTCCACTGCCACAGTGTACCCCTGTGGGGAATTATTTATCATCTTGGGGGACAATATGCTGCACAACAGATCTCCACAGTGACAGAAGTGCCTGAGGCCAGACATCTCAAGGTGCTTAGAAAACAAAAAATGCAGATCAGTATCAAATGAGGTTGGCAAACTGGATCACTCTACCCTACCAACAGCAGTTGAAACACGGTATTGTTAAAAATTTGGTCCCATCACCATGATCTTGGAAGCCTACTGCAGTTTCCTCATTTTACTCCTTTTTACACTTGCTATGAAAATGCAAATCCTACCTACCTCCATGCAAATCATAAATGTGATAATTCCTAATTGCACTGATGGGCTTGCTGAATGACTGACAGGTTTCATTATTATTTCTGTGACTGATCTTGTCTCTTACTTTGATGTGAATCCTAAGAGGAACACCAAAAAAGCACACAAAGTTGAATGAAATGTATCTGGGACAGAAAGATAACCTTAGTAGAGAGAATTATTACTGTCATAAATTTCACTTTTCATGAATATTGTCTTGTGTGCACACACAACCATTTTATTAGTGTTAAATGTGTGCTTTTTATATGTATCACATACATGACCGGCTCCCTCTGTCAACACACAGGCAACTCCACTGGGACACTCCAGAGCTAAGACCACAACTAATTACAGCTTCATCTACAAGGGTGTCTGTGAAAAGACAGTAACACCTCACAACTTCTTCTAAACCGTACAGAAACTGCAGTATTCAGCTGAGCAGTCATCACTGGGCTTCAGACTGTCAGCTTCTACATTGTTATGGCTATGTACATCAGGATCAGCTCTCAATTTCTGAGCCAGTAAAAAAAATATATATATATATATTTAATTTAAAAAAGACAATAAAAAATACTGGAAACAAGATAAAGCTGTTGCAATTGCTTATTTCATAATATTTATAGAGATGTTAGAGAAAAATAAGCATGAGTTACTAACCTGTTTGTTACCTTAAACTTATCTAAAGGGTTTTTTTTTCTGTTGTTGTTTTTTAAGATTATTTGAAAGTGCTGTATGAATTCAAATGTTGCAACAGCCTATTTTAAACCTGATGCATAGAGAAGTTAAATGTCCAGAACCACAGTCCAACACAGGTCAATAACAAAGCTAAATCTTGCCTCCCTGGATTCTTCCTACCTCTTGCTAAAAGCACCACTTTTGCAGATGAAGTCATACAGGCAACAAAACTGATTTGCTGAACCAACATCTAGCAGAGTTTCTTCTATTATAATTGAGCCAAAGTAATAGAAGCAGCAAGCCCTTCAATGTACAATTTCTCTTGGCAAATATGCTTAGCCTAGTTCGTGGAGCTGCAACAGTGGAGTTTTTTGCAGACACAGTGAATCAACGCTAGACACCTGACCCACTGATCTTCACTCTGTCTTCTACTTCTAATAGCTGATAATTTTGCTTTGTTGAGAATAAGCACAAATCAACCAACACAGAACTCCTCCACTTGAAGAATTTATTCAGGCAGCTAAAGCTGTCATTATCACTGAAATGGAGTGATGGCAAACTAAAGCCTTATTTTGGTCAGTATATGGTACAATGATAGCAACTAAGGTTTATTTTCATGAGATTGAAACATTCAATCAATTTAATTGTAAACTGAATACACCAAACACGTTTATATAGGAGTTGTTTCGGTATCCAAATATTGGTACAGCTCATCTAATAAACTACCCAAAGAAAGTATGTCTACACCAAGGAACTGAGTAATACAGCTACAGAGAAATGGTTGTCTATAAATATTTGGGTCACACAAAGCAGTGCTGTTTAGAACAAAATGTTGATGCATCAGATATGTACATGATTAGATTACAATTATAAAAGTCACTGAAAAGCTTTAAAAATGTAATTGGCAGAGTTTCTACCAGTTAAATCTTATCTCCAATATACATCATCTGTATCTTGGCTTGTCTTGTTAGGTAAACAAAATGTGTTTTGACTGTCATTGCCATAAAATATTAATGCACTGGAAGTCTCTAAACCTTGCTAAGCATGAGGTCTATTATCACACTTAAGAGCAAAGCAGTCTAATAAATCGCTGGCTGTATAAAAACTAAGTCAGCTGGAAGAGACAGTAATCTCCCTAGGGGATAGTAAGCACTTAATCTTCAACTATAGCAGCTGCAGTTCCAAAGAAATTATGTTTCTATTGCTCAGTAGAAATACATTTGTGGTGAATTCTGTTATTTAAACTCTAGTGGAATCATTAGAAGTGTCCATACATTATCAACAGTACAAAATGAACTAACAAAACCATCTATCACACAGGCATCTTTTTTTTTTTAATGTTTATTATTGTCCTTCATCAATGTTGCCTTTAGTTAGGTTGAAATAAAAGCTGATATGGATGTTCTTAATAAACATTTTCTAATAACATCAAGCTCATACGTAAATAATCTTTTGTGTTTACTGAGCACTGAGATTTCTTTAATTGAAAACAACTTACTTGTTTGACACTGGCATGAGGTCCTTGAGGCTGTGTTAAACCATAAACACAATATTGTCATATACTTTGTAACAGAACAGATAACATCATGATTATGTTATATTTATAGTGTACTTAGGGAACATACTGTGTCATTCAAGAGAAACAAGTCACCAGAGACATACTAGACTGCAAAACAAAGTACTTAACAGAAAAAATACCTTAGGAAGGATATTAGAAAAAAAAAATATTTGTTACCTTTGGGATTAATAGGAAATTAGTTTGCCCTCAGAAAGGACTAGAACAGCACAGCACCAAAATAGCAAGAATTACACATGTAGGTGATAGTAAAAGATTTCATAGGAAAAGTGCATGGTTTAAAAAAATTTAAAATATGCTACAAGCAAAAGGGAATTGTCCCTGAAAAAGGTGTTAATAGTTTATAGGACAAATTAAAAGTGTTTGATTACACATTTTCCATTAAATTATGTTTTAAGTAAATATTAAGATTTTTAGTATAAATCTCATGAAACCAAAACAATTCTTTTCTTGCACATTAAGGTCTACCTATTCAGTCCTACACAAAATCTTGAAATGGTTGAGTATGAAAAGGAGTCCAAGCCTTGCTCAAAGCACTTTTAATTAAGTCAGGGCTGCATCCAGTCAGGAATTGAATTTCTCCCAGAACACAGATTCTGCAACTTCCCCAGTCATGTTCCAGTATTTAATTTTCCCCATAGGGAATATTTTCCACTCACATAATAAAAAATTCCTATTTTACAACTTCTGACTCTTTTCCTACTACTCTGCACCTCCAAATCTGACTTCATCTTCCCTATTTCCTCGTTTGTTCAGTGTAAACTGCAGTAAAGTTTCACCTCAGCCTCCTCATGCTGAAGTTAAACAAGCCCAGTTCCCTCACTGTTTTCTTATACACCATGTGATCCAGCTTCCTGACCATTCTGGAGGACCTCCACCAGACTCCATCCACTATGTCAAGATCTTTCTTGCAGTGAGGAGCCAAAAATGGACACAATACTCAAGATACAGTCTCACAAACTCAAACATGGGAGAAAATCATCCTGTTCAACCTGTTGACAGCACTTGTAGTAGTAACTCTTCTACATATTAAAAACTACAATAGCTAAATCCACCCAGGACCTCTGATTTTGTCAGCCCTGCAAGATTTTACTAGCATGGACCACTATGATAAAGGTGACTGTAGTCTAATTAAAAATTACCTGCATGATATAGTGAGAAAGGCAGGTGCAGGAACAGAACCATGTGGACATGAAACAAGAATTGAGGAGATGAAGAAAACACATTTATGTATCACAGTATAAGAGTACATTAGAGGCTGGAAGGGACCTCCGGAGATCATCCAACCCCCCTGCCAAAGCAGGATCACCTAGGTTAGTCCACAAAGGTATGCATCCAGATGGGTTTTGACTGTGTCCAGGGAAGGAGACTCCACTACTTCTCTGGGCAGTCTGTTCCAGTGCTCCCTCACCTTCATTGTAAAGAAGTTTCTCTTCATGTTGAGGTGAAACCTTCTATGTTCAAGCTTGTACCCGTTGTTTCTTGTCTTATTATTGTTCACCACTGAAAAGAGACTACGCCTCTCCACTTGACACCCACCCCTCAGATATTTACAGTCATTGATGATATTCCCCTCTCAATCTTCTCTTCTCAAAACTAAACAATCCCAGGTCTCTCAGTCTCTCTTCATAGGGGAGGTGCTCATGTCCCCTAATCATCCTTATGGCTCTCTATTGGATTCTCTCCAGCAGGTCTCTGTCTCTCTTGAACTGGGGAACCTGAAACTGGACACATAATTCCAGGTGTGGTCTCACCAGGGCAGAGTAGAAAGGGAGAAGAACTTCCCTAGACCTGCTGGACACACTTTTCTTGATGCACCCCAAGATACCATTGGCTTTCTTGGCCACAAGGGCACATTGTTGTCTCATGGAGAACTTGCTGTCCACTAGAACTCCAAGGTCTTTCACCATGGAGCTATTTTTCAGCAGGGCAGCCCCTAACTTCTGCTGGTGCCTGTTGTTATTCCTCCCCAGATGCAAGTACCTGCACTTGTCCTTACTCAACTCCATGAGATTTGCCTGCACCCAGCTCTCCACCCCTTCCCCCCCCCACCCCCCCCTCCACCCCCCATACAGTTTTGTATCATCAGCAATCTTGCTGAGGGTGCACACAATGCTTTCATCCAGGTCGTTGATAAAGATATTGAACAAAACTGATCCCTGGGAAACACCACTGGCCACAGGCCTCCAAGTTGACTCTGTGCCACTGATGATAACCCTCTGAACTATGTTGTTGAGCCAGTTTTTAATCCATCTCATGGACCAATCACCTATGCCACATTTCTTGAGCATTTCTATGAGGATATTATAGGAGACAGTATCAAAATGTAGCTAAATATTTAGTATTTCCTGATGCTGTTCAGTTATGTTTTTAGATTGCAAGCTATTAATTTTTTTGCCTCTTACAGAAATACAGAAATTGCCCTTCCTTTTCTTTGAGGTGTCTTTTTTTCCCTTCTTAGATGAATCATGCTTTTTTTCTGTGTCATCCTGACAAGTTCATCAATTTTCTCTCTTTAACCAAACGAAAACAAAACTATTTATCTACTTAGGGATTTCAGCTCATAAAAACACCTGAGAAACTGAGAAACCTGGACCTGTTTAGGTTAAAAATAAGACAAATGCCTAAAAAAGAGTATTTGGAACAGCAGTTCCTTTATGGCATTCCTCATAAGAAAAAAGAAATATGAAAAGACAGTGAAAGGCAGCAAATTATAAACAGATAAAAGGAAATATTTCATTTACAAAATTCCACCTATAAAAATCATTAGTATAACATATCACCACAAATAAGGATCTTAGCAGGATGCCAAGATTAGGCATTACAGTGATATTTGTTATGATCGTCTACATTTGAAAGTCCTTAAGGTTGTAACATCCAGTGCTCTGTAGGAAAAAATAAAGTAAGGGAAAAAAAAAAAAAAGGAAAAGAAAATAAAAACAGATGCAAAGTTGCTTAAGTAAGCTTAATTGGCTCCCTTGTGCATATGCATTATGATAGAATCTTCATGATTACCTACCCACATGATTACTTGTTATTACTTCAAATACTGGTAATTCCTATCTTTGAAGTGCTTGAATTTTCACCCCTAATAACATTTCTAATTTATTTCCTTTGTTTTAAATTGAATAGTAAACTTTCAGTATAGGAGCTGGGCTTCAGAATGCTAGAACCATTAATTCCACCAGATGAGGAGCCAGTACCTGAACTAATGATGCAACTAGTTGCAGTGGGAGTTTTTTTCATTGTTAAATAAGCTAGTAAAGGAATAACATAAGGAACTACCACTGGGATTTGCAATTGGTTCTAACACTGGAATAGACAAAACTTCTTTTTCTAGAGCCAAGTTCATAACAGAATCAGACACTTCTCTCAGATCCAGCAATAGTTTTCCTTGTCTCACACCTATGTACCAAGCACTAGCCAGCCTACTCATCTATTCCTCTCCTCGACTCATGCCTTTACTTTTTCCTATCCTGACTGCTATGAAATTTTGTCGTACTTTCTTTTGACTCTGTGCCCTTCTACTAAATCTCTGGGTCCCAATAGGCCAATAAAAATGCTTTTTCTTATTAAGAAGAAATTTGCGAGAAAGATTCCAATCTGAATCTGTTAGGGGCTGCTTATACTGTAAACTGGATATAGAACAAAGCATTTCCCTGAAGCTGGTAAATCAGAACATCACAGTAGCAGTCACAATAATGACTGCTGGGATTACCATGCAGATCAAGTGTGCTGCCTTACAAAACTCTCGATGAAGCTGGAATGGACAAGATGAAGAGTGTTTCAATTAACTTTGTTCTGCCACAATGGCTGTGTTTTTCTTAGGTATCTATTTAAATATGTGGAGCAGACAAAGACAGTATAATGGAGGGGAGGCAGCAGACCAATTTGTAGTAATATTGTAGGTACATGAATAGCTTTCTCTATTACAGTCCGGTCACAAGTCCTCACATCTTTCCTGTCAAGTCAGACCTGCGATTTGCAAGTGATGCTCATTTATTCATATAGATGCCTAAATAGTCAAAAATGTCCAGTTGTTTGACAGATTTATATTGAAGAATGACCTGGAAGCAAGTAGGAATTCCACATTTCCATCACTGACCAGTTTTATCAAGGTTGAGACACATCAAGCTATATCATGATCTTGTTAAAAGGGGCAAAATAAGCTTAACATTATAGCAGATTTAGCCTAGAAAAATAGATCTGATTCTGGTTCATGAAGTAGAATCACTAAGTCCTTGCTTAATTATGTTTGTTTAAAGTAATAGGAAACAGTGGCACCTGCTGCCACAAAGAAACAGGGAACCTAAAAGGAGAGATTATTAATGTAACACGCTGCTAAAGCGCTATTTGTGTTAGGCCAGCTAAACAGCATCAATTTGTCAGAGGCTTTGTTCTACTCATTATTATTTCTTCTCAATGAAAAGGGAGAAAAAAACTTCCAGCTGCATTTTTTCCCCAAGGTATGAGGAATATAATCCTAACACATCACACACTGTAATTCAGGCTCTCTTTTAAAGACAGACCATAATAATGGTACAGACTTCTTTAGTGCTCTGAGATCACACTTATTTGGGGAGTAGGTGTTAATGATGCATAGCTGTTTTCTTTAGGATTTACTCATTGGCACATACCTCATAAGAAGAAATGCTTACTGTAGTGGTTTGTACCACATAATATTCCCCACTATCAAAATGATGAATTTATGACTTCAGCACTTACGGCTGTACTGCGTTACAACCTTAAAAAAAAATGAGACTCTTGGTCTGGCTCTTGCCTTTCCAGTCCCTGAGCAGATGGATGCTTTTTCACTTGTTACAGGTTTCAGACAAGTATTCCTTTCCCTTTTCCTGATGTTCTCTCTCTATATATACTTATGTAATCTGATATCTTTGTAGCAGATAAGTAAAATATTCTGTGTCAATCAACAGAAAACACCCCCTCTGCTTTTTTTTTCCTCTCCCTTTCTTGTCTTCTGGTAAGGAGAGAGGAGACAGGAAGGAAAGTGGGGACTAAAACCATTACTTTCCTTTTGTGCCCAACATGGGGCAGTGAAAGCAGCTGTCTTAATTAAGGCAGTTGGACTTTGGCAGGAGAGTGCTGAGTTGAAGTACACAAAGAACATGTTCCCCTTCATGTTAAGGCATTTACTTTCCTGGCTCCAATACCTCTTCAGGTGGCATTACATAAATTCTCATTTAGGCTCTCATATTTTTATTTTTTTGGTTTTGCATGCCCTTTGATAATCGTTTCTTTTGTGGTATTTGTATTTGTCACCCTGATAAAACGGCTTAAGGTTACCTTGATACTGTGTCTTTTACTTGTTGTTTTGATTTGGTGTAAGTGAATTATGACACCAGCTGTTTGGTTAGTCCAGTTTCTGTATACTGCATCATCATTTATCAGTAGTCTCACTCAACTGATGAATGGAACAAAAAAGGGCATTTGTTCACCTTTGGAAGGTTTAGATTATTATTGGGACACCAACACCACATTGCCTCTGACGTCATGTCTCTTAAATGTGTACTTGGTCTTGTCCATTGTGTTGCAAATTTCTTCCAAGAATGCTGTTTGGAGACCTACTCTGAGGTTGAATAACTAGGAGCGGCAGGGTATGTGGGAAAGCCTGTGGAACTTCATACCAGAGCAATTGCAAAGCTCTGATGAGCTGGTGAAATGCTTGATAAAAGGATGTTGTCAGCCTGAAAATTCCCGGGAGGCAAAAATGTCTAAGATGTGTTGGGGTCTGGCCCATTTGTATTGAGCTCTTTTCAGTGCCATTCAACACGAATAGGAAGAGGAATAAGAAGAGGAGGTGTCTGATCCTACAAACAGACTAATGTGCCAATATCAATTGGCCCCTATGCAGAAAAAGAAGTACACAAGGAAAACAGATCATGCTGCAAAGGATGAGGATGAAGCTGGGCCATCACGAGAACACAAAGAGCCAGAGATAGTTGCTTGATCTTGATCATTGGGTGAGTTACATAATATACAGAAGAACTATGCCTGTCAGTCAAACAAGCCTGTTGTCTCCTGGCTACTCCGATGTTGGGATACAGGAAATAATGGTCGAAGTTGGGAGCAGTGAAGCCCAGCAGCTGGGGTCTCTGTCTAGGGCAGCAGGCATTGACAGAGGTTTTGGGAAATCTGTACAAACCCTGAGCCTCTGGAGACTGCTTCTAGCAGGTGTGAAGAGTATATACCCCAGCAAGGATGATATAAAGGATCATTTTGGGGGATGGACTACCATGGCGAAAGATCCATTACTTGAAGGAACTAGCAATGCTGGAGAAGCTCTATAATGAAAGGAATGACAATTGCCAGTCTGTAGACCAGATGAGATAATGTGCACACCAGCCATGTGGAAAAAATTCCTATGAGCTGCACCACCATCATATGCCAGCTCACTGTCAATTACAGTCTGGGCCATGAGAGATGGCCAAGGACAAACAGTGGATGAACCAGTTAGCATGCTCTGCCCAATACAAGGGAAGTCTCTCAAGTCTCTCTTCTAATGTACAGGCCTGTGTTTCAGCTGTGGAGGAACTGTCTTGAAAGGTTGACCAACTCTAAAAGGACTCTGCCTGTTCCCACCCCAAGCAGCCTAGGGTTTCATCTGTTAAATGTAGGTGTCTCCCTATCCAAGAGAGGGAATCTGGGAAGCAAACACCTCAAAGCACCCTCTGATTTTGCTTACTTGACCAGGAGTAAGACATGAAAAAGTGGGATGGAAAGGCCACTTCAGCTCTAGCTGCTCCAGTCTGTGGATTTCAAGGAAAGTCTTCTCAGAAGAACATTGCCAGTTGCAGTAGAAAATCCTCAGAAAAGAGCAAATTAATTGATATTGCCTCTGATCCCCTCAAAGGGACCTCTAGGACATACCTAGAATACGCAAGTGATTCCAACCAGGTAGAGGAGAGGGACAACTGAGTCGATTGGACTTTGTGGATCAGGTGGCCTGGTACATCAAAACCACAAAAGTATAAAGCTTTAGTGGATACAGGCACACAATGTATTCTGATGCTGTCAAACTAGGAGGGGGCAGAACCCATCCACATTTCTGATGCAACAGGGGATCCCAACAGCTAAGTGTGTTAGAAGCTGAAGTAAGCCTAACTGGGAGTGAATGACACAAACACCCCATTGCAACTGGCTCAGGGGCCCCATGCATTCTTGGCATAGATTATCTTAAGAGAATACTTCAAGGATCCAAAAGGATACTGGTGGGCATTTGGTATAGCTGTCTTAGAAATAGAGGAAAAGGAACAATGAACTACCTTGTCTGGTCTTTCAAAAGACAACCTTTGTGGTGGGGTTGTCCGATGTTAAAGACCAACAAATACCCATTGCCCTTCTAATGGTGCACTGGAGGTAATATCACACCAGTCAGGACTCTGTGGTACTCACCTATAAACTAATTTGACATCTAGAGAGATGAAACATGATCACTAAGACTCACTCACCCTTCAATAGCCCTATACGGCAAATAAGGAAATTTAATGGTGAATGGAGACTGGCAGTGAACTGCCATGCTCTGAATGAGGTCACCCTGGCAATGACTGCTGTTTTGCCAAACATGCTGGAGCTTCAGTACCAG